>NC_067415.1:28966966-28977469 GCF_009764475.1 Pristis pectinata
AAATTATCAATTTGAGAAAACACGACAGCAAATCAACATTGACATTAGGTTTCATTGTGACTGTACATGCCTGGTCCAATTACCTGATAGATAGATTCCAACAGGTGATAACCAAAACATGCCTAAAAATCACATTATTTGCCCTTTAAGCATAAAGATGGTTGTAAGTTCCTTTTTTCTCTGATCCAGTTTTGAGAATATTGACTATCGGTGATTTCCCACACATTCTGCTCTTTTCCTCGGTTAGACAATTCATTAGTGCAAAGCAGAAATCAGGGATCTCTCCGTGGGGCTGATAAAGTTTAGAACACACTAGCAGCTGAGCAGTGAAAGGTTTTGTCCATTACAAGATCTTTATTATCTAATCTCAACTCCTCTCAAAACAATTTTATTGGCTGCCCACACAAAAGGAGAGTCGATGTGTGTATTTAATCCAAAACATCCATCAGGATTACAATTCTTTTTTTTAATCTTTGGCAGAGTATTTTCTAAGACATGATACATGAAAATGTTGTTTTAAAAGATATCTTTCTTGCTGATCAATTGCTGGTTTCAACCAATCAATGCACTGAATGAAGACCAGACAAACAGAACGGGAAAAAATAAGGAACTTAAATCATAAGTAGAAAAAATTAAAAACAAAAACAATTAAGAAGGGCACAGTTGGGGGCACAGTACTGAGCAATTAAATATTGGTCTGATTTTCAGCATAGTATGATCAGGGACCAGTGTTTACATTGCATTCTCATTGTTGTCAAGATTTTACACGTGTCATCAAGTGCTCCAGTGTTTATTATCCTCCCATTCCTAGCAAAATTTTTAATGGTTGAGGAAAGCTGCAAAGTTAATCAAATGCTTTCAATGACTTAAATTTATAAATACTTGTTTAAAATAAGATTAAGATTTTGGTAAGCAATTGGTATAAGTTACTTCTGGATGACAATCAGTCTCTATTGGTGTAGTACGACCTTTTCAACTTGGTTTAGAACATAGAATAGAATAGCTCAGGAACAGGCCCTTCCGCCCACAAGGTTGTGCTGAACTAATTTAACTAGTAATTAAAAGCCTACCAAATTAGTCCCTTCTGCCTACACAATGTCAATATCCCTCCATTCTCTGCATAATTATATGCCTATCTAAGAGCCTCTTAAATGCCTCTGTCGCATCTGCCTCCACTACCACCCCTGGCAGCACATTCCAGGCACCCACCACTTTCTGTGTAAAATACTTGTCCCATACTTCTCCTTTGAACTTACCCCCTCTCACCTTAAATACATGCCCTTTAGTATTAGACATTTCTATCCTGGGAAAAAGATAATGGTTATCTACCCTTTCTATGGCCCTCATAATTTTATGAGCTTCTGTCAGGTCTCCCCCCCAGCCTCTGGCACTCCAGAGAAAATAACCCAAGTTTGTCAAACCTCTCCTCATCGCACATGTCCTTTAATCCAGGTTTCTCTAATGTTATCCAGATTTGTTTCACTATTTAATTGGTAAAGTCTCAACATCCAAGGTTATATTGCATGGACATAAAATTAACAACAAAATGACTGGTGCAATACAAGATTCAGATTGCCAGTGTGTGATCTTGGCTTACAAAATGTAACTTTGCTTCATATTTGCAAAACAAAGCCTTTTGTGCAATCTAAAATGTTTCAGTTCAAGCCAATTATCCTCAATTTTCTACCGTTCATTAGAAAGATGGTAGACATAGTTTAACCCAGTAAAGTGTAAGGTTAGTACACATTGAAAATTTGCAAGAATAGCAAATAGGACTATAGTTGAAATAGACCACAAGAGTGGGGAAGGGATCATATGGCTAAAAATGGAAATGGGCTTTGGTCTTTATCAAAATGCAAAATTAAAAATTCAAGTCCATTTGAAATAATATGTTCACTTAGGAAGTAGGCACTGATCTAATAGAAATACCCAAAATGAGGGCATTTATCACGGACAAAAGACTGGCTAAACCATATCATTTGCCCTGGAATATAGTCTGACCAGAGATGATTTATAATGAAAGGATTTGACAGAAAGAAGACAACACTTCCTTCTGGTATACAAATTTAAAACAAAAGGCAACATAATGTCAGAGCAAAGTTGGAAAAAATCAGTTGGTACTTATAAGATAAAATTCTAGAAAAGCTTGAAATGAAAAACAAATTGCTGATGCTGGAAATCTGAAATAAAAACCAGAAACTGATGGAAATAAGTTACGCAGTTTTCTTGGAAAGGAAAGATAATTTTTCCAAAATGTAAATTCCTGTCTTCTCTTCATAATCTCAGCCAGAATAGATTACTGTGGTTACAAGAGCAGGTCAGAGGTTAGATATCTTGTGGTGAGTGACACCCCAAAGCCTTTCCACCATGTATAATGTTCAAATCAGGAGTGTGCTGGAATACTCTTAAATTCTCTTAATGAATGTAGCTCCAACAACATTCAAGAAGCTAGATAGAATCCAGCACAAAGCAGCCTGCTTGATTCATTCCTTCCATGACCAGTGTACCATGGCTGCAGTGTGTAACATCTTCAAAATGCATGGCAGCTACTTACCTTTCCTACTCCAACAGCACTTCCCAAACCAGCAACCTCCAACACCAAGAAGTTCAAGGGCAACAGGAACATAGAACACCACAGTGGCAAAATCCCCTCCAAGATGCACAGAATGCTGACTTGGAAATATCTCAGTTCCTTCTTTACCACAGAGTCTGAATCCTGAAACTCCCTTCCCAAACAGCATTGTGGGAGCACCTTCACCAGAAGGATTGCAACAGTTCAAGGAGGTGGCTCATCAGCTCCTTTGCAAGGGCAATTAAAGATGAGTTCTAAATGGTGGCTTTTCCAGTGTCACCCACATTCTACAAAACAAATAGAAATGTAAGAATCCCCACCACACCTATAGTCACCGTGGGCAGGATTTCTTCTACTTACCAGTGTTTTGTGGAAGTGAAGGTTGACTGGAATCCCCGTCAGATTGCCCTTTTATTCTGTCATGCAGGACAAAAGAAGATCTGAATGCCTTTTTCAAAAGAAGGTATGGTAGAGCGGGAACATTTCTTGAAATTTTTTGTTTGCTTCCTGCAAGAGTAAGTGACTTTAATAGAATGCTCATGTATGATTAAAAACAGATGTATATACATTATTATTTTGTTGCTCTAATTATTGCACCAACCCAATCCAAGAAGTTTGTTTCTGCACAACTGACAGCTAATAGAAATGCTGCACCATTTCAGTTGTTCTTCCTCTGCTGGAGGAGCTGTTAATCTCTGCTGACTACCTCCACTACACAACACATTCAATAACAAATTCATTTTGACAATCCAAATGTGGATTTTCCCACTATGTCCTCTTGGCATGGAAGGTTTGCTAATAGTTGCTCCATGAACAATTTTGAACTGTATATTTTATTTTTCCCATGCAGAGTCCTGGTATCATATTGTTTTGAAAGAGAACACATTATCCAGTTGTGGTGCCAAACTGTAGGCAGGTGTCAACAACAAGCGATAAACAACATTCAGGGAAAATATTGCTGCACTAACCAAACCAAGGTCTAAATACTTACAGGCAGAATTCAATGATTAAAAAGTAGGAAATTACGCACAACAATTAAATAGTCCCATCATATTGGAGAAGGGCATGAAAGAGATACTCTTACATTAAAAAAAATCTAAGTAGGAGAACACATAGAGGAAGTGAATTAAAAAAAGTAGATTTTGGTTCATGGGTAGGCTAGAAAATGCTGAGACTGTGAAAATTAGCGCAAATTTCCAATCAATCTAATTATTGACAATACTACATTTGTGTCACGATCGTTTGATCATTAGTCAAATTTTAACTTGGTAAGATTATATTTGAAATAATTGTACATGATTTGTGCAGTTAAGTGTTCAAAGTGAATAATACTTGAGGTCAAGAGAACTTCTTGCTATGTGAAGAAACAATGCAGTTCTGGAAAATATTGCGTGTTGCAATTTAAGCAGGCTACTCGATTTGGACTGAGTGCAGATTACAGTGAGAGGATCAAGATCAATAAACTTCAGCTGATAAATTGTATTAGATTACTTCTTCCAATTCCCTATTGGGCAGGGCAATGTGGAGCAAAACTATTACATTCTGTGCTCCTTAGGTCATTCAAAATGGTGCTAAATGAAGATCAACTTCAAACATTGGGGGTTCTATAGATAACAAAGATCAAGCTAATAAACTATCATGAAAGTGTAGGAATTGGGGCAAAAGGCACAATTCCAAAATTTGTGTGCAACAAAACTTGGAAGAGTAGTAAAGAAAGCAACACACTCCAAGAGAAGGCCAACAGCCCAGTAGGGTATTGGACAGGTGATTTTCAATACAGAGAAAGTATGAGGAGTCTCATTTTGGTAGGGAAGATAATACAGGCTAAATGGTACAATTTAACTGGAATGCAAAGAAGGAAAGGTCTGGGAATGCTTTGCAGTACAGTTAACAAGGTAGCTTTGGGGAAACTAGAAACACAGTACCTAAACTTAAATAATACTTGTTTGGCCACAGAATTGTGTCTATCTTTGGCACTGTGCTTTCAGAAGTATGTGAAAGCTTTGGAGAATTTACAGGAGAGATTTAATAGAATGGTTCCTGGATAATGCCTTCAACTGGCACAGAATTCATCGTAAATAAATGTGCATGTATTCTGGCTTAATTGTCTGCCAAAACTGAAGTTACCTTCTACATCTTCATCTCCAATTTCTATAGGTATGTTTGTAAGAATGTATTGAACCTAGAAAACAGAAAAAGATCATGGATATTGTAAGGCATTCCTCCCCAGCAACTAATTTTTGCCTATTTTCTATTATGAAAATCTTGTATTTGGTGGCTAATAAATAACAGTTCATTCATATCGGTATGACATGGCTCAATATAAAAATAGCTTAATAAGCAAATAACAACCATCTCTTATAGAGGTTTTGTACAGGACTTGAATCAATACTGGTCAATATTTAAAATGGATTTGTACATTGCCATATTTTAATCATTGACACGCTTAAATGCTCTCCTGCCGTTATTAAGTTTCATATACCATAAATATTAAACAGAGTCAAAGCTCCACATCATATACTGTACAAAATCCCCATCTTTCCTGTCTCAAGACTTAAGGGTGGTTAAATAAGGCTATTAGACTTAAGGCTAATCAAATGATTCACTTAGAGTAATGGTAAGGCCAAAACATGTGATGTATTAATTCTGTGAGGCAATACACTGCTTCTTTTTCTAATTTCTTTACAGCAAACCAGTTAAGGAATATTCAAGTTAAAAAACAGTTTGATTCATCTTATGCTTTGATAAAAAACGACAATGTTAAAATTGCAGGCAAAGTAACTTAGGACAGCGGACCCAACTTTCAACATCTGGGGACTCCAAATTGCCCTCCAGGCCAGTTTGATGTTACAGTTCCACTCCACTGGAGCTACTCAAGTACATCTGTGGCTGTTTTGCAGCAGAACTTAATCAGTCTGGCACTGAGACAAAAAATATGGCACTGATCAAAAAAATACTTCAGTAGATAATGGTAGGCTAATTGGAATAACTCCCACTCTAAGAAAATATCACAACAAAATGAGCTATTTACAATTAGAGATCTCAGCGCAGGTCGAAAAAACGTTTCCTCATTTTCAATTCCTTTAAACAGATGTCTTTTCTCATGTTCATAATGTGCACTGATACAGTTGACCACAGTTTCAGTTGAAAAATAGGCCATGAATCTCTGAAAACATCCAACCATTTTCAATTCGACAATCTTGAATAGAACAAAACAAAAACACATTAGTCAATACAATATTTTGTGGATCATGTCCATTTGCAGTGCAAGTAGGAGCAAATTCATACCTTTTCTTAGAGGACTCTAAAAAGATTAACCTCATTGTTTGCAAAGTGAACAACTTTCAAACACAAAGGTCTAAACATTCTCTGGCACCAACAGTGGCACACTTATCCATTGTTACAAAATCCCACCAATGACAGTTTTGTTTGCGGATGCTGCTTACAAATTCAGTAGGACCAAAGGAGCAAGGTGTTCAGTGCTACTGAATGGTCCCTTTCTTCACAAGCTGTGGGTTGTGGAGTCTGTGAAGAATACTGGGTACAGGGGAGAAAGGCGCAGTGGCTGTGGTTTATAAGATCTGTTGCTTGGAGGGGGTCATGAATCAAGGTCTGTTGTGTGTTGAGAGATGGCTGCCTGCCAAGGTTCTTCAGTTGGTAGGTGCCCCAAAGCTGCATTCCCAGTGCAGGATAGGACCTGCTATTTAAAACTGACTTCATGCTATCCATATGTTTCATTTACATCTATGGAAAGGTAAAAACATACAATTATTTCACTCTGTGAGGCAATACAATTCTAGTTCCTTTACAGTAAATGAGATACAGGCCATCCCCGGGCAATGTACAGGTTCTGTTTTTACAGACATCCATAAGTCAGAAGATACACAAAAATCACTCGAAAGGGTAACAATATCTTCACGGTTCTGTAATGAACAGCATCAGAAGCATGCAAGACTGATAAGAAAGAACAGTTACTAACAGTGGAGAGGGAGAGGAAATTAGTCCTGCTGTTTGTTGGAATGAATGTTTGTACATACATCAGACTTTGAATTTTACATTATTATAGGAGCTTGTTCGTATGTAGGGGGGTCAGTAAGTTGAACATTCATAACCCAGCCTGTAAAGAATGTTCATTTTAAAAAACATCTTGTGCTTTGATTAAAAACAACTTATTAGTATTATTTAGAACAACAATAGTACTACAATTACATGCAAAGTGTTTAGTATAACATAGAGTCAAATCTATAGCCACCTGCCACAAGTCAAGCAGTTCCTTTCAGTCTCCAACCATGTTAGATATTTTTCCTTGAGCTTCACTATTTCATTGGTCTTCTAGTAAGATCCAAAACAAAGCAAATTACTGCAGATGTTGGAAATCTGAAACCATTCACTCACCAAACTATGCAACATTTGTGTGGAGAACAAAATGTTGATACTCAGAAGTATAACTTACCTCATAACAAGGGAAAAGCTTAATATTTAAAAAAAAGAGCTGAATTGAGCTAAATGGTATCCAGCAGCTCCGGAGGGAACTTTTAGCAATCAGACATTCTCAACTCAGCTTACCTTGGGCTTCTGCACATGTACGTCCAAACGTGGAAGTCTGAGACGGACAAGGTACTGGTATTGGTTTATTATTGTATTATTGTCACTTGCACTGAGGTACAGTGAAAAACTTGTCTTGCATACCGATTGTACAGGTCAATTCATTACAGTTAGATGTGGTCAGACGTTTTGGCAATCAGCTGCCAAATTCCCTGTTGAGCAAGGTGACAGGGCACAGATGTCCTCTGGAGTTTTAAGTCCTGCATGCCCTTGCACCGGGAGACAGTGTCAGTGGAATTTTTTTCCAGCACCTTGAGGTGCTGGTTGTAGATAATCCAAGTCTCAGGAGCCTACAGGAGGGCAGGGATCACTGCTACCCAATTGATCATGAGCTGTGTTGAAGATCTTGATCTTCAAATATTCTTTTCCTCATTTGATCAAAGACTGTATTGGCACTTTGAAGATGATGAAGAATTTCAATGTTGATGTTCTGCGTCAACAAGAGGTGACTCCCAAGATATGGGAAGTGGCCCATGTTTTCCAGGGTTTTTTGTAAACCTTTATTGTTGGAGGGCATGTGACACAGCAGGGGCATGATGCCAGAGGATCTGTGTTTTGTGGATATTGAGTTTATGGACAATTCTCTTGTATGTTTCAATAAACAAACTCAACCTCTGCATGTACATAAGCACAAGTATCAGCTGCACATGACTGTTGAGGCTTGGTTGACTTTGGTTCTTGGAGTGTAGTCGCCATAGACTGAACTGTTTCCCATTAGTTCTGAAGATTAGATCCACTCCCATGGGAAGCTTGTTGGAGGTGAGGTGCAATATTTCAGCAAGAAAGACTGAGAGAAGCTTTGGGGACAGTGATACAAGAAGTTCTGCAGATACTGGAATCTGAAGCAATACACAAAAAGTGCTGGAGGAACTCAGCAGGTCAGGCAGCATCTACGGAGGGAAATAAACAGTCGATGTTTCGGGCCGAGACCCTTCATCAGGACTGGAAACAAAGAGGGCAGAAGCAAGAATAAGAAGGTGGGGAGGAGCACACGCAGGCAGGGGATAGGTGAGTTCAGGTGATAGTGAGTCCAGGCTTTCTCTCACCTGGACTCGCCTATTACCTGAACTCACCTATCAACTGCCTGCGTGTGCTCCTCCCCCTCCCTTCTTATTCTGGCTTCTGCCCTCATCCTTTCCAATCCCGATGAAGGGTCTTGGCCCAAAACGTCGACTGTTTATTTCCCTCTATAGATGTTGCCTGACCTGCTGAGTTCCTCCAGCACTTTTTGTGTATTGCTTGGGGATAGCGATGCAGCCTTGGTTTGATATTGGTCTTCAGTGATTTTGGTTCTGTTGCAGATCCTATTGTTGCTAGCATGTGGTTACAGAGCAAGAGTAATTTTTGCAGGCAGTTGAATTCAAGGAAGCCGTTCCACATCCCTCCCAATTGTGGATCAAAGTCATAGAGACGTACAGCACAGAAATGAGCCCTGCTGCCCACCACGTCCACGTCGATCTTTTTGCCCATCTATACTAATCCCATTTGCCTGCATTAGGAACATATCCTTTTATGCCCTGCCTATTTAATTATTTGTCTAAACACCTCTTAACCATAATAATTGTACCTGATTTCACCATCCCCTCTGGCAGCAAATTCCAGATATCAACCATTCCTTATATAAAAAAAACTTACCCCTCAAATCCCCTTTATAACTCCTTCCTCTCACCTTAAACCTCTGTCCTCTTGTTTTGATACCCTTAACCATAGGTATAAAGATTTTGACCATCTACCCTATTTATACCTCTCTGTCAGGTCATCCCCTCAGCCTGCTTTGCTCCACCCTCTCCAATCTCTCCCCATAACCAAAATCCTCCAATCCAGGCATCATCCTTATGAGTCTCCTCTGCACCCTCTCCAGCACAATAACATCTTTCCTATAGTGTGGCAATCAGAACTGCACACAATACTCCAAGTGTGGCCTAACCAGTGTTTTGTAAAGTTGTAACATAATTTCCCTGCACATATTCTATGTCCTGACCTATGAAGACAAGCATGCCATATACCTTTTTCACCACACTATCGACCAATGTTACCACTTTCAGGGAACCATGGACTTGGACTCTGAGTCTCTTTGCTTATTAACATTCCTTAGTGCCCTATCATTTACTGTGTATGTCCTACACCTATTTGACTTGCTAAAATGCATTACCTTGCACTTGTTAGGATTAAATTCCATGGCTAATGCTCCATCCAGCTTTCCAAATGACCTGTATCCTGCTGTAGCCTCAGACAACTTTCCACATCACCAACAATTTTCATGTAATATGCAAACTTGCTAATCCTACCTGCTTCATCCACATCCAAGTCATTTATATAACACAAATCGCAAGGTCCCAGCAGTGACCCCTGTCATACACCACTAGTCACAGACTTCAAATCAGAAAAATATCCTTCCACCACAATCCTCTGCCTCCAATCACCAGGACAATTTTGGATCTATTTAGCCAGCCTTTTAGTGGTCAAAAAAGGCTATAGTGACTGATGCTGCTTCCTGAATTTTCTTAAACTTTTGAATTATCATGTGATGAAGATCATGTCTACGGTGTCTCTTGATGGACAGAATACATATTGACATTCAGGGAGCAGCTCTTCAACTACTGGGAGGAGGCAGCTGAGGAAAGCACTGATGATGATTTTCCCCGTGGCACATCTGTAGTTAGCATGGTTGGATTCCAGCACTGGTAGCCCTTTGTGTTCCTGCTTATCTCCCTCCAGCAGCTGTCTCCCACCTTCATGCTCCCCTCCCTGCACCTTGCTCCATCTGCCTCTCATTTTGTTTCTCTTTGTCTGCTTCCCTCTGTCATCCACCTGCCACTGTCTCTCAACTCCACCCCCCTCCCCTACCTGAAACGACCTGCCTCTCATTTTTACCTCTCCTCAGTCCACCAATCGCCTCCGACTCCTGTTGTACCACTCCTCTTTATACTGGCCATCTCTCCTCTCCACTCTCAGTCCTGATGCAGGGTTTCGATCCAAAATGTTGACAATTCTTTTCCCTCCACAGATCTTCTTGACCTGCTGAGTTCCTCCAGCAGATTATTTGTTGCTCCAGATTCCAGCAGCTGCAGTCTCTTGTGTCTCTACAGTGACAATGGGATTCAAAGCAAATGTTTCTCCCTTCTTCAAAAAACGAATGCCTATACTTTAGGCTGGCATATCTTTATTATTCCTATAGAAACCTTGGCTTTGAATGTCGGAAGACACACATAATGAAAGGGTAATCGTGTTTGCATGTAGTGGCAAAAACAGTTAATTTTTCAGGTCGATGACCTATTGACCTTTCTCAGAAGCTGATGAAAAGCCTTCGATCTGAAACTTTGTTT
>NC_067415.1:28977669-29030949 GCF_009764475.1 Pristis pectinata
CTCTCTCAGATGCTGCCAGACCTCCCGATTGTTTCCAACATTTTCTCCATTTATGTCCAACAGTGCAGAATTAACTTTACTTGTTTTCCTTGCGCCAAACTACAGAATGCCAAACTGCATTTTACAATAAACCATTTTTTTTTGCAAATTTTAAAATCAGGCCAGCTTTTCCATATTGTTCAATAAGATTTCCTAAACACTGAACTAATTTAAAATAATTATAAACTGAAATATTGAGATAATTAATAAATTACAATAGATTCCCAATTATTTAAACAATGGGATGATAATTGTTACACAAGCAACCTCCAGCCTACTCTAGTTGTTTTACAGTAAAGAATTGACCGTGCTCACCTCGGCCAAAGGCATCTTCAATTTCATCCTCTCAGCTGTTAGGCTCAAAAGTTCAAAAGGTGCATAGATTTTAACAATCCGATACTTGTCCGTTGGTTCCTTCGGCCCGGACATCACTTCTGCAGCCCATTTCTCTCCGGCTATGTTGTGGTCCAAGCGCAGCCCAGTGTTTTCCGCGTCCCTCAGAAACTTCATTCTCTTCTCTGCGTAGGGGTCGATGCTTCCCAGCTCCCGTTCATAAACTAACACATAATCGATAATTGGGATCTTTTCCGTCATTTTCGTTTGTGCTTCTGGCAATTCGCTCAGTTGTGGTCAAGCTGAGTGGAGTACTCCGGTGCCCCCGGCAGTGCAGGCTCCCTCTTACGCCGCTCTTGTATTTATACCCAGTGCATGCACTGCAAGGGGATATCTCCAAGCCTCGCCGCTCGCTGTTGTGTTAATTTCAAATAAAATTTTGATCGGTGCCCCTTTTCACTTGTCAAAGTTAGGTTATGAACACTTTTTTTGGCGCAAAAACTATTTCCTGCCCTGCCTACTTGTGTTCTCCACTTCTAAGTTGGTCTGCCTCATCCTCTGTTTCTGTATCTAATTCTCTGGAGAGGAGAGCTCAGGTGTACTTACAATTCTGCTCAGGTGTACTTACAATCCCGTGAAACTCCTCCATGACACAAGTGGGAATGGGACTGATGGGAAGATCAGAAGCTGTATGTGAGTGGTTAAGAGGAATGAGATCTAGCTGGGTCTTGGGCAGGGGATCGGGTGTGGAATGGACCCGGCAGCATCACCGACCTCATCACCTCTGGCGATCTCCCATATGCAGCCTCCAACCTCAGAGTTCCCCTATCTCGTACTGCCCATTTCTACCTCCTCCCCAAGATCCACAAATCTAACTACCCTGGTAGGGCCATCGTTTCAGCCTGCTCCTGCCCCACTGAACTCATGTCCTCATAGCTTGACTCCATTTTGTCCCCCTTGCATCAGTCCCTTCCCATCTACAATCATGATACTTTGCACGTTCTCCATCACTTGAATAATTTCAGTTCCCTGGCTCTGACTGCCTTATTTTCACCATGGATGTCCAGTCCCTGTACACTTCCATCCTCCATCAGGAAGGCATCAAGCTGTCCACTTCTTTCTTGACAACAGACCCAACCAGTTCCCCTCTGCCACCACCCTCCTGTCTGGCAGAACTGGTACTCACCCTCAACAACTTCTCTTTTAGCTCCTCCCATTTTCTCCAGCCCAAAGGTGCAGCCATGGGCACTCGCATGGGCCCTAGCTATGCCTGACTTTTCAGTGGCTATGTGGAACAGTCCATGTTCTAAGCCTACACCGGCAATGCTCCCCAACTCTATCTCCACTACATTGACGATTGCATTGGGGCTGCTTCCTGTACCCATGCGGAGCTCGTCAATTTCATCAACTTTGCCTCCAACTTCCACTCTGCCCTCAAATTCACTTGGTCCATCTCCGACACCCCTCTCTCCTTTCTGATCTACCCCCATCTCCAGAGACAGATTATTTACCAACATCTTTTAAAAAACCCACTGACTCCCACAGTTACCTTGACTACACCTCTTCCCACCCTGTCAATTGCAAGGATGCTATTCCCTTCTCTGAGTTCCTCCACCGCATCTGTTCTCATGATGAGGCTTTCCATTCCAGGACATCAGAGGTGTCTTCTTTCTTCAGAAAACAAAGTTTCCCCTCCACTACTATCAATGTAGCCCTCAGCCACAACTCCTCCATTTCGCTCACCCCATCCCTCCCGACATAACAGAGGTAGGGTTTCCTTGACCTCACCTACCACCCCATGAGCCTCCGCATCCAACACATCATTCTTCACAATTTCCGCCATCTTCAACGGGATCTCACCACCAGGCACATCTTCCCCTCCCCGCCTTCCACAGGGATCGCGCTCTCTGCGACTTCCTTGTCTGCTTGTCCCTCCCCACTGATCACCGTCAAGGCACTTATCCCTGTAACCTTGCAAAGTGTCACACTTGCCCCTCCACCTCCTTCGTCACCACTATTCAGGGCCCTAGACAGTCCCTCCAGGTGAGGCAGCGCTTCACATGTGAATCCATTGGTGTTATTTATTGCATCCGGAGCTTCCAATGTGGCCTCCTCTACATTGGTGAGACCCGACACAGATTGGGGGACCGCTTCATTGAGCACCTTTGCTCCACCTGCCGCAACGGCCAAGATCTCCCGGTAGCCAGCCTTTTTAATTCCGCTTCCCATTCCCACACTGATATGTCTGTCCACGGCCTCCTCTGCAGCCACATTGAGGCCAGATGCAGGTTGGAGGAGCAACACCTCATATTCCGTCTCAGTAGTCTCTGACCTGACGGCATCAACATCGATTTCCCTAACTTCCCATAACAACGTCCCTCTGTTTTCCTTTCCCCTCTTTTGTTTTCCCTCATTTCTGTGGCCCCCTTCACCCCTTCTCTTTCCCTTCCCCTGCCCTCATGACCTGCCCACCTCCTTCCCTTTATTCCATAGTCTACTGTCCTGTTGTATCAGATTTCATCTTCTTTGGCCCTTTGCCTCTTCCACCTATCACCTCCCATCTTCTCACATCATTCCCTTTTACCTCCCTCCTCGACAAACCTACCTTTCCCCTCTCACCTGACTCACCTGCCATCTGCCAGCACATGGTCCTCTCCCTCCCATTTTTATTCTGGCTTCTGCCTTCTTCCTTTCCAGTCCTGATGAAGGGTCTGAAACGTCAACTATTTCCCTTCATAGGTGCTTCCCGATCTGCTGATTTCCTCCAGCTTTCTGTGTGCGTTGCTCCAGATTTCCAGCATCTGCAGTTTCTCTTGTCTGTGGAATGAAGAGAACCCCTCCCTTTCCCACAAGGGGGAGGACTACTACTGTGTTACCCACTACTGTTTTTCAATTAAATCATTAAAATACCTGGGAACTACATGCAAAAGGGTAGAGTTTTCTGACAATGTCAAACAGGAAGTGGACGCAGCTCAAAAGTTATCAGTGAATTGGACCAAGTAGGTATGGGGGATAGATAAAAATCAGGCTAGGTTTAGTACAGGAAAATACTACATTTATGATGAAAAAATAAGCATATCTGTTCTCTATGAATGATGTTGAAATAACTGAGGAGAGGGGAAAAGATCCAAAACCCTTAGTAGACAAAAGATAAATATTAACTAGGACAATGGAGAAAATGCTTTTATTGTTCTAATATCTAGCCACCTCCACTCCTGAATCTGGTTGCCTTGACAGTTAGGCTTCTTCTGTCGACCAACCACTTGTCAACCATGCAGAGTGTGGATTCTTAGCAGCTCCTGGAAGCTGGTCATGACCCTAATAGGGGAGAGGGCCAATTGAAGACAACCCATAATTCAAATCCAGTGCGCACTATCCAACTATCAGAAGTTGCAATTCAGTGCAAGTATTCTGAGTGGGATATTGAGGATACTGTAGCAGCAGTGACTCAATGGTTGAAAAATTGATTTAAATTCCTTTTCAACCTTTCATTTTCCATATTCACTGCACTCTTCTCCAAAATCATATTTTAAAAGTGCTATAAGGCAGTAAACGTGAAGGCAGTGTGGGATTCTCTCTCATTGACAAGGAAATGTGATATTGGGATGGAAATTTTATATGAATGTTTGAAAAAAATGAATTATATTAACATAACTGTTTATAGCCTACATTATAGTTCTCACTTAACAGAAGACTATGAACTGAAAGTGTAAATATGGACTACAACAGTACAATAGATGGTTGTTAGGTGGATTAAAATCTATAAGTAAATATGTAGTTAAAACAATATTTATACAATTAATTTGGATTTGGGAAAGTAAGTTAGGTCATCCTCGAACGGTCTATTTACTTCGTAACTTGGGACTGAGAAATTCAGACAACAAAGACCTAAGCTCATGCCATACTCTGAGGACTTAAGGCAAAATAGAAATACATAATGAAGAATACAAAATTTGCCTCAGCATCCTTAGAGGTGAAGATAAGTCATGGTTTCCCTTCTAGATTGTTACTTTAATACATCTTCCTAGAAAAAAATGTACAATTTCAGACATGGCCTGGGAGTTCAAAAGTAGAACAGATTGAATGAATGGAGCACTGCTGTCAGCAACTGTGAAATTATATTCAAGCAAAATTCACTGTATTCCTGGAGATCAGGAAAAGCATCAATAAAAATGTAAACTTGTTCTAACTTTAGAGCTTGTTCTCATAATGTTTCTACAAAATACTGCTTTTCCATAATGTTTGGCACTAGCACCCTTCAATGATTCACAATGGGACCAAAAAATCAGAATACTCCCAGGACATTTACATAATACCAAAAGGGAGAGATATATCCTTCGGGATTCACATGATGATTCAGCAAGTTTAATTAGTGGTGAGCTGAACCTTACATAGAAGGAAGATTCCATATTTGATTTTGGGGGTTAGATCCCTAGATTCTTCTTGTTCTCTGGACAAGACTTGGAATTGCATAGCTGAACTGAGAAACCAAGGAGCTGGCCACATCTACATACACCAAGCAAAGTACCACCACCTATGTAAAATCTTTCTCCCTTATGAGGTATCCCAATATCCAGGACAATCCAACATTTGACATTGCGGCTTAACTTAACCACTTTCCCTAAACTGACCCTATCGAATACTCTTTGATGCTTCTGACCATGTACCAAACTGTTAATGGGTATGTGAAATATACAAAATAACCTTCAAAAGAACAGCTATAATGTTTATTTTTATGAGAGAAGTTCTAGAACCAATGCTGCCAAAAATAACAATGCATTTGGCTATGTTTGTTTTTATTATTAATTAAATTAATTTTCAAGACATCATTATCAAGAGTTAATTAATACCAAACCAGACAGGTAGATCTGATTCACATTAACTGCTGAGGTCATCTATTCAGTATCTTCAGATGCATTGCCCAAACATTATGTTATGATTAGCTGAACACCATTGTCTATAAGCTTTTGCATTGATAAGATTATTGATCACTTATACAAAAAAATGCAATAGGTAGTAAGTTTTATAAATTAATAAAGTACTTCTAATCACAAACCTGAGTTAATTGCACCTTTGGCATCAACTGGCCATGTCAGTGTGCCCTCCCATGGGGTGGGTTGACCATTCTCCTGTACCCAAAATCAGGTCTCCATCATTTTACTGTGAATTGTCCCAATCTTCTGCTGGAACTTCAGCAAGAGAGCAGCAGAAACTCTAATAAATTTTAAGGCATTGTGATTTTGAAATGGTAACAGTTTTCAAAGGATCAATCATTTAGTAGGAATGTTAATTAATGTTGTTAGAACTAAGGTTATTTTCTTTATAACTGGACAAATACATACATGCTATACTCTACTAACCTAAAACATTTGTTAATAAAAATTCATATTTTGATTTCCCTCATTATTCACATTATACTGAAATAATTCAATATTCAAAACACTAACAAGTCACTTTAGGCTCTGCTTACAATATGACAACTAGGTGTGTTTACACTAAATTTTAAATTGGTTGCATTTATACATTTTGCCTTTTCATTAGTACAAATAATACTCAAGAGTTCATATGTATGCAAATACCACAGATTTATTTGCTTTTTGTTTTTCAAAGTCCCTTCTCTTCTCGTGACTGTTGTGAAATCATACCAATCCTGTTTGTAAGACTCCAGCTCAAATTCACATAGGTGAAATGCAAAAACAAAAAGAATCCTGCTACAGTAAATTCCCTCCAGTTTTTTTTGTGTTACAAACAGGTGCAGCCACAGGGGACTGGGTCTTATGAAAGGCTACACCAATATCTGAACTAATTCTGTTTCGGGATGGTGAAGAGGTAGCCTACTACTTCAGATACAGCAGCACAATTGAAAAAATATAGTAGAGAGGAAACAAAGAGCAGGAGTAATTCTTTACAAGGGAATACACGATGGCTGAAGCAAACACATTAAAGATTTTATTGGAAGGGTAGATCATGGGAAATGAGTTGAAGGGACATAGGATGATTCCAAATTACAAGCCTTTCCAATGCAATCCCCTACCCTATAGTATAAAAAAGTCCTCTTCATAAAAATCAGAACAAATCCAATTTGGCTAATTAATGCTAATCCATTTACTTTCAATCATCAGAAAAGTGCTGGAATTTGTCATCACCAGTGCTATTAGGTGGCACTTAATAATTAGCAAACAATCTGTAATAATCTGAAGATCCAGTTTGGATTTTGCCAAGACCTCTAGAATCCAGTTCTCATCACAGTCTTGGTCCAAAGCTGGACCAGGGAATTTGATTCCAGAGATGAGGAGACAGTGACTGCCCTTGACATCAAGGCAGCATTTGAATGAGTGTGGCATCAAGATCCCTAGTAAAACTAAAGTTAGTGGGCATCAAGGGGAAAACACTCCAGTGGTTGGAGTCATATCTCAGGGAAAGGAAGATGGTTGTGGTTGTTGGAGGTTTTGAATTACTCAGGGCAGTGTCCAAAGCCCAACCACCTTCAGTTGCTTCATCAATAACCTTCCTTCCATCATAAAGTCAGAAGCGGATGTTTGCTGATTAATGCATGATATTCACTTCCATTCACACCTCTTCTGCAAATGAAATAGACAATGCCAGCATTTGCCAAGAGCTCAACAACATTTAGCCAAATCACTTAAGACCAACAATTCAGAAGTTAACAAACCTTGTTGCAAATGTGTAAGCTTGGGTGAGACTGAAAGGACGTACTTCCCTGAGAGGGCATGCAGTAAAGATTTATTAGACTTGAACCAGGATGGCAGGTTCGATGTATGAGGAGAGACTGATAGATTGAGGGTAGATCTGATCAAAATTTAAAAAAAATTCTTAAACAGTCAGATACATTAGACGCAGAGAGGATTTCTTTTCCCCAATTGAGAGTCTTGAACATGGAGCACAGTTTGAGAATGAGGTAGGCTATTTAGGTTGAAAATTATGAGAAATTTCTTCACTCAGAGCGTGGATAGCCTTTTGAAATCTCTACCTCAGATAGCTGTGGAGATTTGGTCATTGTGTTAATTCAAAACAAAGATTTCTAGATTTCTGAGATCAAAGAATATGGGAATAGTGCTGGAAAATAGCACTGAGGAAGAAAATCAGCCACGATCTTTATGGATGATAGAGCAGCCTTGAAGGGCTGGATGGCCTTTTCCTCCTCTTATTTGCCACAAATGTGTGAGGCAATGACCATCTCCAAAAAAAGAGAAGCCAACCACCTACTCTTCGCAGTCATTGGCATTCCATTGCAGAGTTCTCCATCAACATCCTGGGGAGCACTGTAGAACAGCTCAGCTGGAGCAGCCATATAAGTACCATAAGTAGGTCAGAAGCTGGGTATCTTGCAGTGAGTGACTCACTTCCTGACACCCCAAAGCCTTTCTGCCATTTAAAAGGCCCAAGTCTGGAATGTGATGGAATACTCGCCACTTACCTGGATAAATGCAACTTCAAAAATTCTCAAGAAATGCAATACCAATGTACTTGATTAGCACCCCATCAACATGTATTCTTTCTTTCATCAGTGCACAATTACCATCTATAAAATGCATTGCAGTTACTTGCCATTCCAACAGCACCTCCCAACCCCTCAAACTCTACCACCAAGAAGGACGAGAGCATCAGAGGGACAAGAAGATCAGCATCTGCAAGTTCACTTCCAAGTCACGCATGATCTTGACTTGGAAATATATTGTTAGTCCTTTATCATTGCTGGTTCTAAATTCTGGAACTCTCTACCTGACAGCACAGTGGAAGGAACACTACTACTCAAGAAGGCAGCTTACCACCATCATCTCAAGGGCAATTAGGAATATACAATGATCAAATCTTTAAAAAATTAATACATTAATAAAAAGATCATAAGTGCTGACCTGGGTAGATGGGTTGAATACGATGCTTGCATATAGAAACCTTTAACAATTTCCAGTACATTTCACCCAATGAACTTTTATGCAATAAAAATTCCTATAAAATTTTAGTAAACTAATATTCTAATACATCAGTTTTAACTGCTGGTGGCAATATAGCATGATAAGTTGCTTCTAAAATCTCCACCCTAAAGACAATAAATCAAAGTAAACCAATTTCATCATTGTGGATTGAAAGTCTAATAGTGTTACGCTTATGTATATGTTTTGCAGGGTTACTTATTAGTTAAGAAATCGGAATGCAAGGAGGACCATTTTGGGGGGCATTATAAAACTAGTACGATGAGCAGCAAAGGTGACAGAATGAAGTCAAAATTAAGATCTAGAGTGCAGAAGAACTGGAGTTGTGTTGGGTATCAAAGCACTGGAGAAAATACTTTTGAGAGTAGGAGTAATGGATGTGCACTTTAACAGAGGAAACTGTGGCAGTGGGATAACGGGGTGTTATAGACAAAAGCAAGACGGTGTAATAGGATGCAATTTTGTTATAGCATTTACTGTGTTTCAAACTTGAAATCCTCCCCAGTCATGACAAGGAAATCAACAGTGAATTTTGGCTGTAATGGATGGCAGTAGATGTGTTAAATTGATTGCATTTAGTTTAATTTGGCATCGTGGTCGACACAGACATCGTGGGCTGAAGGACCTGTTCCTGTGCTGTACTGTTCTATATTCTAGTGTCAGTAAAAAGTGGTAGAAGAGAGAGCAAGAGGAGTAAAACCACTGTGTTTAGATAATTAGAGCGAACATATAGAAAATAAAATTGGAAAGAAGTGAAAGCATGGCTATTCTAGATGTGTCAAAGTAAGAAAAGGGAAAGGAAGGGGAGAGGACAATGTGAGTAAGATTACTCTCTTTTGATCTGTATGTAATCTATTAAAACCAAAAAAAAATGCAGATGTTGGAAATCCAAAAAAAACAGAAAATGCAGGAAACAGTTAGCAGATCAGGCAGCATCTGTGAAAGGAGAATCTGGGTCAAGTTTTCAGTTTGAAGCCTTTTCATCTTTTCATCATAACTTTCCCCGTCATAATGAAGAGTCTTTGACCTGAAAAGTTAATTCTGTTTCCATTTCCACAGATGCTGCCTAATATGCTGAATGATTCCAGCATTTTCTGCTTTATTTCCTTCTGATTACTTACAGGTCAGTTACAAGAACCCTCAACTGTTTAAATAGAGATAATACTTGCCAAATTTTTGAAATCTGTCTTGATTTTTTTTTACAGTTTAAACCCTGGCATCATTCTGGTGTTCCCTTCTGTAACCCAATTCTCTCAGATTTCTTTATATCCCCCCTTTTTAAATATTTATACTGTTCTTTTTAAAATAATCATCTAGTTTCTGTCAACAACCAGTTATAGTTAAGTATTCTATGGTGTACAAGCCATGAGTTTAAAAAAAACTTTTCTGCTTGGTTCTAGTTTTGGAAAAATGAAACAGTGAGAGTCAGGAGAGATGGGTAAAGCAGAAAGGGTCAGATATGAGGATATAGTAAGATGGGCTTCAGGAGTAAGGGTGATGTTGGTCTTTTGAAAAGATTATTAAGGGATCAGACTATTCCCCCATTTAAGCCCTGAGATTCCTTCATCCTTTTATTGGGTACTCTTCTCTCTAAGCTGACCTTTTTCAGATCCCTTTCAATAACCCTTGAATACAGAGGAGCGGAGTTAATGACACAATAATTTTTTTTTAAATTGAAGAAATATCAGTCCAGGTTTTTTTTTGAAGTTTTTGGTTTCCTTTGGTTTATTATTAATTTTTTTTTGATTTGGGGGTTCTTTTCTCATATAATTAAATCTCTTTTCAATTTTCCTTTTGTATTATGTTCACTTAATAAGAGAGTGGGAGGTCTAGATTACTTTTTTTTAAACTCCTTGTGATTATATATATTAACTGTTATGATTGTTATCCTGATCTCTTTGCACCATATGTATAATTATTAATGTTATATATATTAATTTGTACTAATTTGAAAATTAATAAAAAGATTGAAAAAGAAAAGGTACTCTTCTCTTACTTTTGCTCCCACACACCAGCCTACTACTATTCTGCATAAAATTCCATTTTCCATGAACAATCCATCCCAGCATTCCTCAATGACCCCCTTCTCTCAGGGCCAATCTTACCACCATACCTGAGGCCCATTTTACTGCATTTCGTTTCTGAAGCCCAGTCCCATGCTTTGCTGCTCTTTTGAGTACCAAATCCCCTCTTCTTCTCCAAAATCACCAATCCATTTCTTCAAGTATCCATTGTGTGGCCTCTCCTGTCCTTACTTTTCCAATACACAATCCCCACTACCCCCCCCCCCACCATTTTTGCTGTGTATGCCCAGCTCCAATTCCTCTCCCTCTTCAAAGTCACCCTCCGTGTATCTCAGCCTCAAAAAGCCCGAATTATTTCTCCCTTGCAAGGCGGTGTTACTTCGGCAATGACATCAGAAAATGCTGGGAATGTTCAGCTGCTCGCATACCATGTGTGAGGGGGAGAAGCAGAGCTCTGCCTCTGCAAGATCTCCAATCGGCTCGGTACGTGACAGCAGCAGCCTGCGCCTCTGTTGCTAGGTTACAGTCCGGGAGTTTAACATCGGGCTGCTGGGTCAGGCCCGCCGTGCCTGCAAAAAAGGAACTACAACACCCATAATGCTGCCCTTCGTCACGCATGCCCACCAGCGCTCAGGGGAGAACTTCCGACGTGCGCGTCCACTGATTTCCGGTCACCTGGAGGTCCCGGTGCACTTGCCGCTGGAGATGTTGAACCGACGGATCCTAACGGTCGTCAAATGCATTCGGGGTTGTCGCTTAAACACCCACAGAAACGTCTCCACTTCATGGTCTCCGGTGGGGGCGGCCTTCAATGCTAGGTCGTGGGGCAAAGTGGATTTTTTCGGGAAAAATGTGGTGAGTGAAGCGGAGATTAGAAAGGGACACGAGGTTGGTGTCCGTTGAACTGTTGGGGCGCGGGGCGTTGCAGGCCGCTCGGCCGGTCTCCCAGGGCAGCAGCCACTGCGCACGGCAAGATCCCAGAAAGCAGCGAGCAGTGTGTGTGATCGTGCTGTTTGACAGGGGCAGTCGGTCAGCCCTTTGAGCGATTAATGGCCATCTGAGCTTCACGCACCCTGCTGTGTGTGACAGTACTCCAACGTGATGAGTAATGAATAAAAAATGGAAACGATCAGCCAGCAAGTGCGGAGAAGTAAAATTACTGCTCTGAGTCGATAACCTTTCGACAGATCAGCCACCTTGTGGTTCAATTTCGCGGACAAGAAATGGACCCTTGACATTGGAAACCTACAGTTCCTTTAACAGAACAAGTGGAACTGATTCATGTTGGGGAAATAACCTCACATGCTTCAGGAAGAGCGATTTCTATTGGATGCGGATACTCTTGTATTGACCTGTACTAATTGTGTAGAAGCGATTGGTGGAATTAGCAGGCAAGGAGCATTGTGCAGCGAGCAGCTTTCTTGTTATGGAGTTATAGTTTTGTTTAACGACTTAGTTATTCTATTAGGCACTAACAGGCCAGTTAGTTTAACTTGCAGTGAACAAATTATTCAAGTCAATTCAGAGGACAGTATGAGCCTTCATTCGGAAAAACGCAGATTAATCAACTGTTAAGAAACGACAGTGAATAACAAGAACCTGCAGATGCTGGAAATCTGAAATAATTACTAGAAGAAGCTGTAAGTTCTTGGCAGATCAGGCAGCGTTGTGGAGAGAGAGAGACACGATTTTTCAAGTTGGTGACTTTTCGTCAGAACAAAGACTCATTCATCAAAAAATTTGTAAAATCATAAACCTAAATTGTTAACTCCATTTCTCTTTCCATAGAATTGCTGAGTATTTTTGGCACTTTGTTTTTATTTTGGTTAAGGAAGGTCATGCCTGAACAACTTGATAGAATATTTTGAGAAGGAAATAAACAGGTTAACAAAGATAGACTACATCAATTGCACTATGTGGCTTTCAGTAAGCCTTTCCTCATTGGAAGCTGGTCATAAAAGTAAAGGCACATGGGAACCAACTGAATTGTCATATTTTATATTTCATATTTCCTTATGACTTGGGAGATTATTTGGCCCATCAAGTCTATGCCTGATATCAGAGCAATCCCATCAATCTATTTTCCTGCAGCCTATTCTTGTCCATTATATTAACTCCCACATGATTTTCCTGCCTCCCAATTATATTAGGGGTTCTCATCTATTTCTGGTATCTCTGCTCTCACCACTTTACTCAGGATGGAGTAAGAATAGAATTCTGGTTCTTTCCTTCCACCACATCAGCCTCAGCTTTAACTGGATCAAATTCTACTGAATGTGGGAGCAATTTCCACCACCAGACATGCATTCCCTCCCCTTTCAGCATTTTGTAGGGATTACACTCTTTGCGACTCCCTGGTCCACTCTTCTGTCCCTGCTTTCCATTTCCCATTGTATGGCACTTTCCCATGCAATGCCAAAGGTGCAATATCTGTCCTTTCACCTCTTCCCTTCCCACAATCCAGGGGCCAAAACGTGACCTTTTTTGGTAAGGCAGCAATTCATGCAGTTCATTAGATTGAAAGAAGTGCATTTGATTTTCACGATGTGGCCTCTTCTACACTGGAGAAACCAAACACAGATTGAGCGGTTGTTTTGTGGAGCACCTGCACTCAGTCTCAATGAGCTCTGTTGCCTGTCATCTTAATTCGCCATCCCGCTGACATTCGGACCTCTCTGTCAGTGGCCTCCTACACTGTTAAAATGAGGCTGAATGCAAACTTAAGAGACAAAACTTCATCTTTTGTTTGGACATGTTGCAGCATACAGGACTATCAAAATCTTCAATTCTAGATAACTCTGTTTTTATCAGGACTGGCCATTTTTGGCTGCCATCCTTTTTTCTTTCATTTGTATGGTCTGGACTGTTGGGCATGTCCAAGTTGGCCAGACTTTACAAACTTACACAGACAAAGGAGCTTAACTACCAAATTATTTCAACCAATCAGAGAAATTACCTTTTATATTCTATGCTTTGGCAGGTATTTGTTGAGGCAAAGAATATTAAAAGCAGAAAGATTATGCTGGAACAAAAACATAAAATGCTGGAAAAACTTGTCAGGTAAGGCAGCAACTATGGAAGCAGTCAACATTTCAGGACAGCATTTTCTGTTTTATTTTGTTTCAGATTTCCAGCGTCTGCAGTTTTTGATTTTCATTTAAAGTTATGCTGAAGTTGTATATAATACTTGTTGGGCCACATCTTGAGTATTGTATACTTTCCTAGATACTAGGTTACAGGAATAGTATGTCACAGAAGAAATTTACAAGGATGTTGGCAGTACTGGAAACTTTATCTGTGGTAAGATTGCATAGGAAGGGAATTGTATTCTTTGGAGCAGGAGACTGAGGGGAGACTTAACTGAGGTGAGTGAAATTCTGCTGAATGGGCTAGATGTAGTAAATAGGGACCTAATTACCATAGCTGTAGGATCAAAATCCAGGGACCATGAATTAAAAGTAATTGATAGAAGGATTAGATGGGAGATCAGATGAAAAGATTTCTTCTTGAGGAGGTTAGAGGCCTGGAAATCGCTGTCTGGAGGCAGAAACCCTCAGTACTACTTAAAACCTTGCCTGGATGTATACTTTAGAGTTGTGACCTCCAGGGCTTTGGATCAAATGCCAGAAGGTGGGATAATCCTTGGTAGCTTTCTTTTTTTTGACCTGCAGACATGATGGGCTGAATGCCTCCTGTGTTATAAATTTTCTGTGTTTATTTTTAACAAGAGATGGGTAATGTTTATGTACAATTTATGCTGGGACTTGAATGCATTCCCAAGGAAGTTCTACATTTATTTGCAAATGTAGTTATTGGAATCTGATACCAAATCTGGATGATGTTAAGATTTGCATGGTCATTGAAGGAGAGCAGGCCAGTTTTCCTGATGGCCTGGCAAACATTTGTCATTCAATCAGCACTAACAAAAAAATCTGTTACTTCATTGCTATTTACATATCCTTTTTGTGAAAGTTTAGTCCATGTTTAGAATGCATGTAGCTGCATTTTAATAGTACTTAATTGCCTGTGAAACATTTGAAAACAACCAGGATATTAAACGTGTTATACCCATACAAGTATTTTTCTTTCTATGCCTTGGGTTCCATGATAGCATGGAGTTCAAAAGTTGTAGTAATCCCATTCCACAGCCTAAACATACTGACTCAAATTTTACTGAGTGAGGCCTGCTGTTCACACCTGCTGCCAAACCTACCTCTCTGAATCAGGAAGGCCTATTTTTCTGGCCTGCAGGGCCCAGATTGGCAATAGGGCCTCAAATGTCTGAATGGGAAGGTTTGGTGGCCAGAGCAAGCCCTGTCTGAGAAACTCCTCCTGAAATCTTTAAGGGCTGGCAAAGCCCTGCCCCAGTTTTGCCAAGTACTTCCCAGCCTGATTCCCTGTAATCCTTTTTTTTGCTTCCTCTTTCCTCTTTCCCCCCCCATAGTCCAAAAACGTGTAATCTTGAATGGGCAGCAATCCGGCACTCACTGATCTCTAGCGTGGAGAATTCTAAAGATTCTCAATGTTTCATGAAATTTCTCCTCCTCTCAGTCGTGTGACTAAATTTAATCCCAATATTTTGCAGTCTGTTTGTTTTAGTAGCTGTTTGCTTGTTCTACTGCTGTGTTTTTTCAGATTATACTTTAAACTTGCTGCACACCTGATTTTTGTATGAACTGGTACTACAGTTCTTTAAAAGCTCAGTGCATTGTAGTTCATGTGAAAGAGAGTTTATTTTGAATGATTTGTAATTTAAAGTATTATACTTTTTTTTAAGGGTCTTTTTGGTGTACCTGAGCTGAGCTCCCCAGAAGGATTTCAGGTGGCTCAAGAAAATGCTTTGAAAGAAACTGAACATTTAGTAGAGCAGGCTTGTATCAGTCCACCTGGTCCCCAGACTGTTCAAATCTTTGACAAACTTTCAGACTGTCTTTGCAGAGTTGCTGATTTGGTGAGTAGTTAAAATTATTTTTCAATTATGTATTTTATGTGACGTTCACCCTGACAATCACCTATTTTATAGTTTAAATTAGTTTTGCCTGTCTTTTGATCAAAATATGCTAATTAAGCTTTAAGCATTGCAATTAAAATTGAGAAATTGATTTGCTGGTGCAAAGCTACATGAAAGCAAACTTCACATTCAAGTTAAATTACATTTCAGGTTAAACAGTCAAATTGTTTATTCTGAAATCCAGAAATATTAAGAGTTAACTGCAGGAGGCAGTATATCAAATAGCCATTTAAGCTGTTTTGTAAATTTACATTGTTCCTTGTAAAGTCATTTTCTTTTCATAATTAAAGAGCTGACCAAATGGGCAATTAAATAGGATAGAAAATGACTGTGGTAATTAGTGACAAGCTTGCATTATTTGATTAACAGAAATGTAAGCTGCAGCGTGCATAGTCGCCACTTCTAATAAGTGATACTTTTTTTAAATGGAAATGGTGACATCTAAGAATCTGTGCATCTTCATTCTGCAAATTCTTTGGTGTTCCAATGTCATGCTATCTTACCTTTACTGGACAAAAGACTATTTTTAATGAATAAATCTTTAAACAATATAATAAATTATATAATACAGATATGTAATAATATTTTGCACTCTTATTACCTTGTATTGCATTATTAGAGAGCTGTTTGTAGCTAGCAGATTTGATCTATGCTATAGTGAGAACTTGGACCAGAGCAGGGGGGGCCAAGTTGCTTAGAGACTAAACTCTACTGCATAGACTTTATCACAGACATGTCTTTCCTTCCATATCCCCCACTGGCACCCATTCAACCCCTCTTCCTTCAACCCCTTACTACCCTCGCCCACCACCTAACCTCCTCCCAGTCTTGGTCTCTGTTGATGCTTGCAAGTTGGGAGGCTGAGTTCTAAGTTATTGTCAACTCATTCACTGAAGGATGGGCCTTGCATTAAACACCAACAAAACAAAGGTCTTCTACCGACACTCTCCTGACAATAAAGATCCATGATAAGACTCAAGAAAAAAGGACTTCTCCCCATAAATAGGGAGCTGCCTTTCATCTAGGGCAGATATCAGTGATGAAATTCAACATTATCTGCAGTGCACCAATGCTGCCTCTAGCCATCTGTGGAAAAGTGATTTGAAAATCAGGACTTCCAACCTAACATGAAGTTCATGTTCTGCCAGGGAACAGTGATTCCCTGCTCTCCTGTATGATTCTGAGACTTGGACTAATAGGCACTTCAAGGTACTGGCGAGGTGTCACCAACAATGTCTCTGAAAAATTCTCCAAATCCACTGACGGGTAAGCAAATCAATGTCAATGTTCTCTCCTAGGCCAACATCTCCATCATCAAGGTACTAATTACGGTCAGTTGGCTTTGATGGTTAGGTCATGCTGTTTGTGTGCTTGACAATGGACTCCCTAACCAGACCCTCTACTCCATATTCTCAAAGCTTCCTTGGAAAGAGTGTAACACACTCACCATCTTGTGAGAATCCTACTTAAAGTGGAGGAGGAGCATTTGGGGAAAGCACCAAGAACCTCAAGTTGGAAACGCAAACAACTGCAGATGCTGGAATCTGGAGCAAAAAATACATTCCTGGAAGAACTCAGTAGGTCAAGCAGCATCTGTGGAGGAAAAGGGATGGTCAGTGTTTCAGATTGAGACCATGCATCAGGATTTAGTGTAGAGGGAAGATATCCAGTATATAGAAGTGGGAGGGAGGGAGGGATGCGACAGGGGCTGGCAGGCGATAGGTCAAACCAGATGAGGGTGGGGGTGATGGGCAGATGGACCCAGGTAACAATGGGGGGGGGGGGGGGGAATGGAATAAGTGAATAAAGGGAGAGAGACCCCGCGTGGAGTGGTGGGAGTGGAGAAGGAACACTGGAGTGGGTTATCTGAAATTGGAAAATTTAGTGTTCATGCCATTGGGCCATAGCTAGCAAAGAACCTCAAGCTCTTTTGTCAGGAATCCATCAGAAGTAGGAGGAGGAAGAGGATATCATGTCCAAAATCATGCACCCATCTACCCTGTCAAGTGACTCCTGCTCCACATGTGGTGGAGTATGTGAGGCCAACTTTGATCATCTGTTCCAATAGAACTCATAAAACTAGAGTGGAAGCAAGTCATCCTTGACTATGAGGGACTGCCTAAAAGGAATGATCTATTCCTTCGCACCAGGTCCACAGAGTAGAATGGTGCCACTTGTGTATTGTATTGTGCATTTACTTTACACCACTTACCTTGTTTCAGTTTTGTTGCTATGAGATTCATAGAGTGAGCTTTACACAAAAATGAGCCAGTTTTGCATCTTTACAAATCTCTCTGCAGAATTGGTAATGGCATTTTGAACATTGACTCCGTACATCAATGCACGCAAAGCTCTGAGAAAGTGGCAGAAGGACTGGACGAGCTCACAAATACTCACCTACCCGTCCTATTGGCCACTGTCTTCCCCATCTGTGGAAAAGTCTGCAGTTTCCACATTTGCCTCATTATCCACCCAGAACCACTAAATGGAGCAGAAGCAAGTCATTTTCAAGCCTAAGGCACAGCAGCAGAAGAAGAATGTTTAAAATGTGTTACTTTTTTTTACATACCCATTGAGAGTCTTTCTAAATGTCATCAATTTTCTCAAAATAACAGTGATTGCTGGCCAGTGTTTGGCATTGGATTTAGTCTTGAACTACATTGGTACTTCACTTAATACCATCAAGCAGAGCTTTTAGTCATTATAATGCTCCTGGACTTTGAGTCTGAACATGCATCACGATGTTCTGCATGTATTTTATATAAAGGTATTCTGCTTGAGTGGCACCCTGCTGTGTTAGGAACTTGGTGAGAGCTCCTGTAGCAAAGAATTGCCCAGGGATTAGTGTGGATCAGAGGTTGCCTGAAGGTTGGTGTTGGTCAGGCTGGGGTGACCAGTGTGTCCAGTCGGCGATGAGATGTGGAGCTGGGGGCTGCACCCCGGCTAGGTGAGTGAAAATTAATGCTGGGGCTGGCAGCACCTACTCCATTTATTAAGCAGACTGTCAGATTCCAATGATTTCTTTCTTTGCCTCCTGTTGGATGTGATGGAGGTTGCTGTCTCTCCTCTTTGTTTCTACTCAGCTCAGAGATTGATCTTTGGTAACAAATTCAATGGCCAGTGATCACCATTCAATTTGTTACCATTGAGTGCTGAGGAATTAAGTGATGAGAGGAACTGTAGCATCTGGGTGGTCTTTAACACATGGATCAGGTGCTGCCATTCCCTACAATGGTCCATGCTCACCTGGCCAGTGTGCTGGAGCCCCATGTCACACTGCTAAGTGGCCACACTGCTTGCCCCTACCTGCCACTGAGCTGTTGGCATTTCATTGCTGTGAGAATGCCCGTGGAGACCAGGGGTTTGGTGCCAAGTTTCTGGCACACTGCCACTGTCAGTGGCTTTTCTTTCTATGTATAATCCTATAATAATTTAGAGCTGATTATGTTCACGCTCTTCTTCCTGAGAACGCATCCTGATGCTAAGCAAGTTACCAATGTATGGAATTCTCATCAAGAATTCATCTCATAAAGCTTATTTCTTTGATCTTTAATTTTTGGTTTAGCATTTTTAAATTTTCATTAATTTTGTTTCCTAGTTAGTTGATGCTTTTTCCTCTTTTTGAACATCAAAAGATTATCCTTTAGTTTTTGATTGTTCTGTTCTCCTTCAGCAATTAGTTTGTTGGGAAGTTGCATATGCTTACCTCTATTTGTGGAAAGTTGAATGCTAAGTTTGACATCTTTGTACTGAGAAATCAATGATTGTGTATTTCTGTAAAATGTGTTTCTGATTTATAGATAAAATAACATGATTTTTTTTTCCACTGATTGCTCTATTTTTCTTACTAGGCAGATTTCATTAAGGTAGCACATCCAGACCCTTTGTTTCGTGAAGCTGCAGAGATTACCTGTCTGACCGTTGGCACAATGGTGGAAAAGTATGTTTTCAGAATTGACAGTCCAAGAATTGTTTGTGCAACCTGAAGGCTACTTCTATGTAATAACTGAAAATCAAAAGGAAATCAAAACCGTTTCTCTCCTCCTTGAAAGCAGCAACGAAAAGTGGAGAATATTTCAGGTTTTCATGCAATCTCAGTGTATTAATCAAGTGACAGTTCACGTACATGGAATATGAGGTTATTCAACAAATAGGTTGCCATTCACAAGGTTGCCATTTGCCCTTGCCTGTTGTCTAATTAGAGATTAATTGCATTGGATTGCCAACTATTTAATTGGTTTCCACTACTTTCAAGTTGGTGGTTGCGCAATCCTTTTTTTAAAAAAAGAAATGTTTATAAAAAGCATACCATCTCAAAATATGCCAGTTCAACAGCATCACAATTTAACTTCTCTCTCACATTTTAGTATACCATCCAACTGAATTCCAGACTCCCTTCAATTCCACCAAACAGTTTATGAGCATTGTATGTAGTCCTTCTGGTGCCTTGCCACAGATGGGACCCCACACACCTGCTGCTGCTACCTGTAGCCTTATCCTTCATCATTGTTGATGGCAGGAGCCTGTTTCTGCTGCTGCCTCTGGAGAACCATGAGTGAAGTGCCTGCTGGGACAACAGGACAAATACTGCTTTTTACAAAATGTGCTCATTTTTAAAATTCTGCTTGCACCTTACGGATTTCTTTATAAACATGAAGTCTGCCTGCTGAAGTTGAATGCTACAGAAATGCCTTTCACTTAGTGGAGAGAAGGCAATTTCAGTAGAATTGAGCAAGAAGCCCCGTTAATAATTTGAAGCACCACTGTAGAAATTGGCAGAGATTCAAATACAAAAAAAAAAGTCCTTTCACTAAAGTTTTGGGAACTTGCTGTGCAATGTAGCTGTCATATTTTCTTACAAAATAAGTAAATTACATTCAGTGGTAACTTATTTACAGCAAAATATCTTGGGGCATTCAAAGAACGTAAATGCTGGTCTATAAATGCAAGATATTTCTTCCTGACCCAAGTTCTTGAAATGAAGCATTAGTTAAGAAGGTTTCATCACCTAAGGCATGGCAAGGTTATTGGGGTGTTTGTAAGGAAAGCAGCTTGACCAGGATCAAAAATGACAGATGCATAGTTTAGAAAAGTAGGAGCAGGAGCAAGCTGTTTCAGCCTGCTGTGTCATTTGTGGGTCATCCTTTGTCTCAATGCCATATTCCTGCTGTATTCTTGTTCTCCCTGTTGCATCTTATGACCATCTTTCTCATTTTCAAATATATTCAGCAACTTGGCCTTCTGCTGTAGAAAATTCCACAGGTTCACCACCCTGAGTGATTTAAAAAATTCTCCTCAAATGTCTTGTCCTGTATCGTGAGAGGGTGACTTCTGGTTTTGCTCTCCGCTCCTCCTCCCCCAGCCACAGGAAGCATTCGCCCTGCATCCACCCTGTTAAGCATGTTTTTGTTTCAATGCGGCCTTCTTCCGAAGCTTGAGTGAATACAAGCCTTGTTGAGCTAATCTCTCCTCATATGACAGTCCTGCAATCCCTGAAATCCATCTGGTGAATCTTTGTTGCACAATCTCTCTGCACGCAATATTCCGAGGCTGTTTATATCAAGCCCTGTTTAACTGCATTAAGCCATCTTGCAATGAAGGCCTTTGTGCCATTTGCCTTCTTAACTGCTTGGTGCACCTGCACTTTTATAGATTCATAGTTGTACAGCACGGAAACAGATCCTTCGGCCCAAATGATCCATGCTGACAGCGATGCTTATCTACACTAATCCCATTTTCCTGCATTTGGCCCATATCAGTCCAAATGCTTTTGAACCACTGACTGTACTTTTCTCTGCCACTTCCTCTGGCAGCTTGTTCCATAAATCTACCACCCTCTGTGGGGGGGGTGATTTGTTGCTTAGATCTTCTTTAAATATTACACCTCTGCCCTTAAACCGGTCTCCTCTGGTTTTAAACTCTACTACTCTTGGAAAAAGACTATGACTATTTACCCTATTTATGCCCCTCATAATTTTATAAATCTCTTCAAGGTGACACTCAGCCTCCTGTGCTCCAGTGAAAACTATCCCAGCCTATCCAATCTCTCCATGTAACTAAAGCCCTCCATTCCAGTGAATCTTTCCAGTACTCTTTCTAGTGCTACCACGTCCTTCTATATAGTGTGGTGACCAGAACTGTATACAATATTCCAAGTGAGGCCTAACCAATATCTTGTGAAGCTGCAACATAATGTCCCAACTCTTGTACTCAATAACCATGCCTTTTGTATCTAGTTTGTCAAAACACCTTGGACCCCCTCTGCCCTAACTTTCTGGACCAGCCTACCATGTGGGACCTTGTCAAAAGCATTGCTAAAGTCCATGTATATCATGTCTTCTGCCTTGCCCTCATCAATTTTATTAGTAACCTCCTCAAAAAAAAACTCAAATCAGATTTGTGAGGCAGGATTTCCTATGCACAAGTTCATGCTGACTCCCTAATCAGTCCCTGCCTTTCCGAGTGATCATAAATTCAACCCCAAAGAATTTTTTTTCCAATAGTTACTCTGCTACTGACACAAGGCTCACCAGCCTGTAGTTTTCTGGTTTATCCCTACTGCCCTTCTCGAATATGGGAACAGCATTAGGGTTAGCTGCCATCCAGTCTTACAGAACATCATGTGTGGCTACAGAAGATTCAGAAGTGTCCGTCAGAGCCCCAGCAATCTCCACCTTTGCTTCCCATAACACTCTGGGATAGATTTCATCAGACACTGGGGATCTGTCTGCCTTAAAATGCATCAGTATCTCTAACACCCTCTCTCTTGATACATGCATGTTTCAAACTGTCAGCATACACTTCCCCGAATTCTCCATCCTCCCCATCTTTCTCCCTGATGAATACTGACACAAAGTGTTTGTTCAGGGTCTCACACACATTCCCTGGTTCCACACAAAATCTTACTTTTTGGTCCTTGAGGGCACTTTTTCCCTAGTTACTCTTATAGTGTATTTATAAAAGGTTTTGGAATTATCTTTAATTCTGTTGGCCAGGGCCATTTCTCGTCCCCCTTTCCCCCTCCCAAATGCTTTCTTAAGATTTCTTGTATATCCTCCATAAACCTCAAAGGTCTAGGTTATTAACGATTTCCTATACATTACGTACGCTTCCTCCTTTTTCCTGATCAAACGCTTAATTTCCTTTGTCAACCACGGTTCCCTAATCTGAGAATCTTTGCTGCTTACCCTTATAGGGACATGTTGACTCTGAATTCTTACTGTTTTGCTTTTAAACACCTCCCATTTAACAGATGTTGTTTTTCCCTCGAGCAACTGCTCCCAATTGACTTTCACCAGGTCATGTCTTATACTGTAGAAGTCAGCTCTTCCCGAATTTGAGACCTTAACTCCAGGTCCAACCTCATCCTTTCCCGTGACTACCTTAAAGTTTGCCGAATCGTGGTCACTGTTAGCTCAGGGTTCCTCCACACTTCCACCACTTGATCCTCATTCCCTATAATAAGGTTGAGTACAACTCCCTCCCAAGTAGGACTCTACATCTTTAAAAACCCTTCCTGGATGCATTGAACAAATTTCTGCGCCATCCAGACCCTTTACATTAAGGCAATCCCAGTTAATATTGGCAAAGTTAATATCACCCACTACTACAACCCTAATGCTTTTACATCTGACTGCTATTTGTCTACATATCTGTTTTTCCAAATCCCATTGACTATTTGGAGACTTATTTTGATAATCCCATCAGAGTGATAGCCCCTTTATTATTTGTTAGTTTTACCCATATATCTTCATTTGCTGATCCCTCCTGGATATTCTCTCTGACTACTGCTGTAATGCTCTCCCTGAGTTTTTTGAAGAGGTAACCAAAAAGGTCAATGAGGGTAGGGATGTTGTCTGTTTAGACTTTAGCAAGGCCTTGGATGAGGTCTCACATGGTAGGCTGGTCTAGAAGGTTAGGTCCCATGGAATCCAGAGAGAGCTAGTTAAGTGGATTCAAAATTGGCTTGGAGATAGGAAGCAGAGGGTAGTGGTTGAAGGTTGTTTCTCTGAATGGAGGCCAGAGACTAGTGGTGTCAGGGGTGCCAACACCGCAGGGGTCAGTGTTGGCACCCTTGTTACGTTACTTATACAAATGATATGGATGTGAATGCACAAGGCTTGATCAGTAAGATTGCAGATGACATGAAATTAGGAGGTGTTGATAGTGAAAAAAGGTTATTGTAGATTACAGGGGGATCTTGATCAGTTAAGGAAGTGAGCCAAGGAGTGGCAAATGGATTTCAATACAGATAAATGTAAGATGATGCATTTTGGAAAGTCAAACCAGTGTAGGACTTATACTATGAATGGCAAGGAACTAGGGAGTGTAATGGAACAGAGAGACTTGGGAGTACAAGTGCATAGTTCATTAAAAGCAGTGGTTTGAGGATTTCCCAAATTGAGGTTCTCCCAAATGTTGACCACGACAATATTTGGTGAAGTGGGTTTCGCATTGATGGTGGTAAATTTCATTATTGAGCTGTTGAAATTTATTATTTATACGAGGTTGAGTGTAGTACATGGGGCTGTTCCTGGAGGAGCAGGAACAATTAGCCAAGAAGAGATTGTAGTAATAGGGACTAGTGGAAAAGAATGAAAAGAAAATGAGTTAAATAGTTGAAAGACTACACAACCACACCTTAAGTTGTTGAAGGATGAGGCCGATTCATGGCAAGTTGCTGTTCATTCAAAACATGTAATGTTTGTGGTTTTCTTTTTGGGAGAGGACCATTACTGAATATATTTTGCCTTTTTAACTTTTAATACATTGCCAATGTAATCAAACCTCCAACAGTGTAATTAATAGCTGTTTTTCCCTTCTTAGACTGAACACTAATATTGAACTTTGTAAGAGTTTGAAAAACCTACTGAATGACAAAGAAACCATGGATTCACTAGATCCAGATACAAGGTATTTTTAAGTTCAGTTTTCTATTTTGTTTTATCACAATCTCTGTGAAAATCAAGAAATGTCTTTCTAAAGGTCAGGTGAAGATCAGAATGTATTGAAAACTCTGCCTTGCGGAGACCACTCTGCAACATAGTGCATTTAGATATTTCCTTGAGTTATTTCGCTAGATACTCTCCCATTTGGAGATACTGGGCACCCGTGTAACTAAATTTTACTTCTCTTGTGATGTAAAGTATATTAATTGGTAACCAATTTTCAAAAATTACAAAATTGAACTGGACAGTTAATCTAAGCTTATTGGCAGAACAACACAGACATCGTGGAAATTATTGCAGAAGACATTTGTGCTCTAATTTCATAGAATTTTGTGCAAGTTGGCATTCCTGTGGTTCAAATATTCAGGAAAACCCAGACAAATATCTCTGTCCAAAAGTCTGTCAATTACATGGTGTTCTGAGCTATGAAAGGAGGGCATAGTGGAGCCACTGTCTCACGGTGCTAGAGACCCGTATTCAGTCCTAAACTCGGGCATTGTCTGTGTGGAGTTTCCATGCTCTCTCTGTGACTGTGTGGATTTTCCCCAGGGGCTCCAGTTTCCTCTCTCATACCAAAGTGGCGCAGATTAGAAAATTAATTGGCCGCTTTAAATTGTCCCTAATGTATAGATGAGTGGTAGAATCTGGGGGGAGTTGACGGGAACGTGGGGGCAATAAAAAATGGGATTAATGTAGGATTAGTGTAAATGTGTGGTTGATGGTTGTCTTGGACTCAGTGGGCTGAATGGTCTGTTTCCATGCTGTATATCTCTATGATCTTATGAAAGCCCCTCCATCCCTCCCTCCCTCCCTCAGAATCCGTGTTTTCAATAGTATCCTTCTATTTTACCCTTCTATTTCTTAAATTCTGACTTTGCAACTGGCTTTCTTAGTCTGCCATTATAACTGCAGCATTTTTTTAATATAGTTTTGGATTTAATGTGTATATTTAAAATGTTCAGTTTTGATTAGATGGAAGATGTGTCATAATATTTGCCTTTTCAAAAACAAATATCAGTTGATAATTACACTGAATCACTACATCAAGGTTGTTTCTTCATGTTGCAGGAGAGTGGCCGAGCTTTTTATGTTTGATTTTGAGATCAGTGGAATTCATCTGAGTGAGGAAAAGGTAATGGTTATAACTGATATCTATGCTTCATTCCAGATATTGTAGCAACACTTGCTGTATAAGATATAAATAATTTCAGAGTTATCTGTCTCAGATTTAAATCAAGACATCTTGACCCCTGCTTTCCCAGCAAATTGATTACTTATTGTACTCTAGTCACTGTTGTTACGTGGAGAAATGCAACAGTCAGCTTGTGCACGAAGTTCCCACAAACTGCAATGACATAATGACCAAAGATTTGCTTCTTTAAGGATGCAATATTGGCCAATGGCTAGAACACTAGTAAGACTCCACTGTGAATATTGATGTGGGATGTTCTGCTGCATGTACTTTGTATTTGAAGTTGCTGCTCTAGATCATGGAAGAGTGAAGCATCTGAAGTATAATGGTGCTATCTTGAGCACTTTTAAAAAAATACTTGTGATAATTCATATTATTTCTAATTTTCAGTTGAGGTTCATGCAGGAGAATATTCAATAACTGTAATTTTTCTGTGGCTATTGTGGAATTATAGAATGGTTAACACAATAAGAGAACATTGGGCTTCAGAGTCCACACTGGTTCTTTCAAAGATTACTTATTTGGCCCCTTTCCCAGATTTTTCTCCATATCCTTACATTTTTTTTAAATCTTTCAAATATTTTTAAAATTCCCTTTTGAAAGCTGCAAATGAAATTTTCTAGCTGGGATTATTGTATGGCTCTGCTTTTATTTATCCAGACGTAGTGGTCTAGGACCAGGTAGAGAAGCCATTGTAGACATCTCTTGGATTTGTCCCATTTCCCATCTGTGCCTCCCCTTACCGACTTTACCTTTGTGTTCCTGCTAACACCCACCAACGTCTCCCTCCAAAAACAGTTTAAAACAGCCCTAGTTTTTCATTTCGCTTGGACATTGGTTCCCTCCCCATTTCAATAAAGCCCAGTAGTGGTGGCAGTACCCCATATATTGAAATCCATCTCTCCCACATCAATATTTGGTCCACATTTTCAGTTCTCTGATCTCATTTACCCTTTGCCAGCTTGTAAGTGATTTGGGTTTTAATCCACAGATTATCACCTTCATAGTTGTGCTTTTTAATTGGGTTTTAGCTACCCATATTCCTTCAGCAGAACCACCTCCTTTGTCCTCTCTATGTCATTAGTTCCTGCATAGCCCTCAACAATTGAATCTTCTCCTCCACCACCAAGGAGGCGCTGGGCAAGCAACAAAACCTTTGGGATGCATGTTCACTGCTCTAGAGAATGTTATCTACCCCTCTGACTGCAAATCATTACATTCATTTTCACCACCACTGCCCCCACCTTCCCTCATGTCAATCTAGTTGCATGGTGTTCCAGGAGTTTCTTGCTTTTAATGTCTTTCTCTGAATAAAAGTACTTGACTTGCTTATCTCCCCCGAAAAGCACAGCACACATTTAAGCCTGTAAAGCTGACATGCCTACATGAAGTTCTTTATGCATGAAGCCAAGGAATTCCCTTTCATGAATTTTAATGTGTGGAACTGGAGGACTAGAATTTGTGAAATTCAAAATTCACAAACACAAAATAAATCCTTTTGCTCTGTAAATTGCCTTAAAACCTTATGCTTATTTTCCCCTCTGTTATATTTGTTTCCTATACTTCTTACGAACATGATTGTGTATATATTGTATCTTTTCTTCTTATAGCGCAGAAAGGTGGTAAACCTTAATGTTCAGATGCTGGACTTGAACAATAGTTTTCTACTTGGCACTCATCTTCCTAACAAGATATACAGGAAAGCTATCCCAGAACACATTCGTCATCATTTCTCAATACATGAGGATTATATTCATGTTAATGGACTTCATGCAGATGCACCTGATGATTTGGTAGGTTAATCGGATTGGGCAATGTTGAAGGTGAATTCCTTTTTTGGTTATGATATTCTGTATAGATCATTTGTATCATAAGTTTAAAACATTAGTTATAACCGTTGGATAAAATCCAACAAGTTTTTGCTTTTTGATGGAATCTTACCCTTCTATTTCTTAAATTCTGACCTTGCAACTGGCTTTCTTAGTCTGCCATTATAACTGCAGCATGCAACATTTGGCCAGAAGGTTAAATCCAGTCAATGGATGGATCCATCTGGCTGGTAACCACATGCTGGCTGTCCCATCTGTAGATTGTTGGAAATCCCAGGTCAGCCCCATTTTTATATAAGAAATGTCTGTGGTATCGTTTGCAACAGTGTATTGGAAATGGGTAGAATGTTGTGGAGGCTCTGGCTGGAGACCTGAGATAGGACTTCCCCTGCTGTCTGCCAGATCCCTTGGCTCACCTGGAATGATATATGAAGGGACCATGCCTGACCTGGTCTGATTCCCTGGGCCTGAATTCCGATCCAGTCCATATTCCAGCTCTCGGGGTGAGTGGTATTGGTGAGCAGAGGCCTGTCACTATAACTTCGGTACAGTATTGGCAGACGTATATCTTTTACTGTATAACCCCCTGGGTATGGTTTTCTTGGGCACAGGTCTGTCACTGGTACTGGCTGATGTTTCAAAGAACTCTTGAAGGGTTGGTAGAGGCACATTGGGCTGCAAGATTATTTGAACTCCAACCCCTGTTATGGCATCCTTCCCAGATTTCAATCTTGTTAGAGAGAGGCATGTGAAGTTGAAAATACAGTCGATGTTGAAAGTGAGCTGGGGTGTAATGTTTTTAACTTCCTAACTTAGAGGAATGGGGACTGTTTGCCCTCACATTGAAAGGTATGGAGCTAGCTTGCTTCAAAAAATCTATTTTTCTGAATGCTCTCAACAAAATAATCTTTATTTCTTGTGAATGCCTTTTGGAAGTGGTTAGGATTATAAATCTGGCCCTCAATACAAAAAATAGTGCCCCACCACATTACAGCAAAGTCAAGGTCTCCTACCAGGTCTGGCCATCACTCTCCTGCCTGCTACTTGCATGATTACTCATCGCCACCATTTTCAGATCACCACTATAGAAGGAGTGGTCCCATGGCATCAGTTCCTGCAATGTTAATAAAGCTGTCATCAAAAATTGTTATGTTGTATTTTGTCTAGTGTTTCATTAAATTAAGACTAGTAAATTACTCACGATATTGCCCAAAGCCATGCAGTTTTAATATTGACAAAGTTGTTTGACAGGATGACAGTCAGTATTTAGAGAGCATTCCACCACAGCCAGAGAATCTTGAGGCCCACCTGCTGTTGAGGAAGAGGATGTGTTTTTGGTGACAGAAAGGGAGCAACAAAAAAAATAAAAGGGAAGAAATGCGGGCACAGGGATGAGTCGTGAACCCTTACACTTGGGCTTGGGGAGAAAGGCAGCAGCACAATTAATCAGCGTATAATTGATTTCAGATTTGTTCATTCAATTTTGCTTTTGAATGGCAGATGAATTCAGTAGTTTATAATGTATTATAAATGAGATATATGGGAAACAAAATGAAAATACTCGTGTAAAGGGGCAATGTTATTTGTCTGCAGAACTTCATACATTAGGTTAAAAAGTTAGGCTGTGAAACATTTATAAAGAAATATGGAAGGGGGGATAGATAGTTTGGAAGGGATAAACTGAATATGTGAAAAGATTATATGATACAAAATAAATTTTTAGGAACAATGTTTTGTTCAGGTAGAATCCCTTTAGAGTGTTCACACAGAGTACAAAAATAAAGAATTTGTTGAGCAAGTGAATTCAGGGTAGAGGAGGAAAAATGCATTACTTTATCTGTGCGGTATTTGTAGTTGCTCGTGTTAGCTTCAGGCAGAGAACTTTCTCTAGTATTTGGTGTAAATCAGAGTTTTATTTAAACTTAGAAAAGCCTGAGAGCCAGATAAAAGTTTAGACTGCTTAACTTTGAAGAGATAACCTAACTAGGTATAAACAGTAAATATCAAGAAAGCAAAAACTTAAATTAATTGAATATATAAATAGAGCTTTACTTGATAGGGGCATCGTGGCAAGTGATATGTTATAGCTTTGTTTCAGGGCTGTTCAGCTGTATTTTGAGTTGCAGATATTACAGTGCACCAGGAAAGAGAGAAGTACCTGGACAGATTGATCCAGGAGGCAGTTGCATGCCTTAATCTTGTTCTGGGCAGTGCCTAGGGTCAGAAGGATGTGTTTACAAGTCAGGCAGAAATGGGGACTTGATTTATAGATTTGAAACTAGATTTGATGAAAAGGCCACTCAATCAGATCACCTGACCTCATCCTGACTGGCTGTCACCAGTTTCCCCTTCCTCCTCTTTGCTTGACAATAGTCTTATTTGATTGCCGCTACCCTAACAATTCCAAATTCTGATCAATAATTTTCCCCATGGGCCTTCCTCACTGCACTCAGAAGCAAGCAAGTACTTCATTTCATACTTGATAATATGTAAAGGAAAAACTTTAGTCCAGGGCTCTATTGAATTTCCAAGCAGTGGACCCAAGACCAAAGCAATCATTAATGCAGCTTTGAAGTGACCACTTAACATGATCTTACAGCTGGTGAGGGAATTTGCTTATTTATTTGTGGGTACGGCATTGCTGTAAGGCTGTACTGGGAACTTCTTGTTGCTCCAGATATTTCTCCAGGTAGTTCTTGTTGCTCCTTTTCCTTTTAACGTCTAATATATTCCCATATGTGATCTCTTTAGGTGCGAGAAGCTGCCTACAAAATCTTCCTTTACCCCAACCCTGACATGCTACACTGTCTGGACCAGCTTTTAGCATGTAGGAACGAGTTGGCACAGTTAGTTGGTTATGAGAGCTTTGCGCACAGAGCACTAAAGGGTACAATGGCCAAGGACCCAGGTAATGCATTCACTAGTTGTAGAAGTTTTATTTAAAACATCATGCTTATTATTAGCTGCAATCTCATTATTCTTTCAGAAACCGTGATGTATTTCCTCACAAGGTTATCAGAAAAGCTAACTGAAAGGTAAGCTTTATTGGCACTCGGAATAGGCTTCAGTTTTTACCTATACATCATTATTAATGTAAAATTGTGTAAATGCATTTCGAATTGTAACTCAAATGAGTACTGTTATTTCAGTTTATGAGAATTCCTTAATGTTAGACCATTGTTGAAGTATTTTTTTAGTTCTCCACTGGAATGCGGGTGTTGCTGTCAAGCATTTATTGATAAGGTAGTGTTGATGCATCTTTATGAATCACAATAGTTTATGCATTGGAAGTATTCCCATGTACTGCTGAGTAGTAGCTCAGAATTTTGATCCAGCAATGATAAATATCGGTGATCTATTCCTAAATCAGGATGATGCATGACTTAGAGAGGTGATGCTCTTCTAGGTGAAAGAAATCACAAATTTGGGATTTGTTGCTGAAGAAGCCTTGTGGTGTTCTGTGCATCTTGGTGGTGGATAGGGTGCCATTTACACAGGTCCTTAGACTTGTGGCTTGTGAATAGTGAAAAGGATTTTGGGAATTGGGTGTCACACTGTATAAGTCAAACGCCACTGGATAATCAGCTTCTGGTTTGCTGATGTGGCCAGTACAATTCAGTTTCTAATTACTGGTGACATCTTAGGTAGTTCATGTTTTGGAATTCTGTGAAGACAGTGACGTTAATTATCAGGGAGAAGTAGTTAGTTTCTCTCTTGTTGGAGATGGCATTGCTTGGCACTTGTCTTGACAGTTGTGTGCCACTTGTAATGTAAAGTCTGAATATTGTCCAGATTTTGTGCGTCAGCATTAACTGCTTCATTAACTCAGGAGGTTGTGAAGCTCCACAATCATCTATGAATCTCTCTTTTAAACTTACGATGGAGGAAAGGTAATAATTAAAGCAGCTGATGTAGTTGGGTCTTAGACTGAGCACCCACAAGGAAGATCTGAAGTAAGATGATTGACCTCCAACAAGCATAATCACTTTTCTTTGTGCTGGTATGTATAACTCCACCGCTGGACATTTTTCCCTTGATTCCAACTGATTTCAATTTAACTGAGGTTCTGTGACACTACACTCAGTAATGTGACATCTTGATGTTAAGGGTGGTCATTCTCATCTCACCTTTGGAACTCAGTTCTTTTGTCCATGTTTGGACAAAGGCTGCAAAGATGCCAGAAACCAAATGTTTCTGGCAGAACCAAATTAAGCATCAATAAATGAGTTTCTGGCATAATAGCACAGTCTTTGGAGCTTTCCATCACATTGCTGATGATCAAGACTGTACTAAAGAGGTCAAATTTGATTGATGCTATTTTTTGTAAATAGGGTGTATACAGGCTGTTTTTTTACATTGTCAGGTAAATACCAACTTTGTTGGTGAACTGGCTTTGGTTGATGCTTGGCTAGTTCCGGAGCACAATAATACATTATTGTAGTTGGGGTTCATACTTTTTGCTGCATACAGTGTGCTTAGTCATTTAGTGGTGAAAAAAATGAATCAAGTTCAGTTGGCCAAGGATTACCTTCTCTGATGCTGAGATCACAGGAGACCAAGATGGATTAAACACTTGGTAAACAATGACCTTTTCTTAAATACTCCTGCAAGAGGAAAGCCCCAATGTAAGCAGAAGGAACAGCACCTCATCTTCAGTTCAGGCATGGTACAGTCCTTGGGACACAAGATTGATTTTAACTATTTCAGATAAACAGTCTTCCTGTTATTTTAGAACAGCCAGTTCTGATATAAAGTCATCCACCTGCACCATTAATTTGGTCTTCCTGTCTCTACAGATAATAGGTATTTCCGGCACTCTTTTGTTTCAGATTTCCAGCAATGTTCTGCATCTCACAATTTTAGCATTTTCTTTTGTTCTCTCTTTCTTCTTTTAATGCCCTCATTCACCTGTTGAACAACTTTGTTCTCCATCCTACCATTGCTTTGTTCTCTCCTCCTCTTTGCAAATAAGAGCACATTTGTTTTCTCACTTTGCCCATTCTGAAACTTTAACTCTGTTCTCTCTCCACAGATGCTTCCAGAGCTGCTGAGTACTTTCAACACTTTCTGCTTTTATGTCAGTCTGTCACTTTACCAACGTGTGGTACAGACCTCTCAATTTAGACACCGGTCCTCAGATGTTTGTGAGGAGGATTTTGCAAACTCAACTTGGCTAGTAGTGAATTTGCTGTGTTTGCCTATGGGCCTAGGTCAATACTGGGTGGTCTAGCTGGTGTTACTCTTTTTTTTCATTTGAACATAGCAGTACTGGTACAAATGTGTGCAAAGTCTTCCTCTCAAAATCTGGGGACTAATGTCTAAACTGGGAGAACTATCCTATAGGCTTGGTTATTTTAGAAAGCATTTCAGAGTCAACCATGTGGAGTGGGTCTAGAACTTAGGCCACTGCACCACGACCAGACCTGGATTTACTGAGCCCCTCCTCCATGTCTCTGGCATTGATTACTCCATTGTTCCCTTAGCTAGTCTTCCAATCTTTATCCCTGATACTATCAATCTTCTTGCTGACATACCATAGGTGGAGCAGGGCCTCAATTTTAAAATTCTCTTCAATGTTAGCAAAACTTACATGCCTTTCTTTTGCCTTGCCTGTCTCTAACCACAAACATTTACAATCACTGTGCTCCTTCCGTTCTGGCACAGTGTGTGAACCCAATTATAATGTTTTTCTTTTGCTCTCACCTAAGGTACTCCTTGAAACCTACCACTTTGAGCAAGATTTTGATCACAGAATCAAAAGTTACTTGACAATGTTCATGTTAAACAGTGTTAAGGATGTTGTATGAGTGCAAGTTGCTGTTTGGCTAACATTGACTTTTATTTGTTTTTGTAGCTTTGCATGCATCTTTTCCTGCATTTGGGCCCAATGGCACTGACACCCATTAAATTGTTTTGCAGAACTGAAAAAGATTTTATTGTGATGGAAGAAATGAAGAAAAAAATAAATCCAACAAATTTTGTAAGTTTTAGTGTACATTATTTAAACCATTTTAATGACACTGCTTCTCTTTGTTTACTTTTTGATTGGAAAGTAAAATCACAGCACATTGTGATGATAGATGGGTTTGTAAGGTCAAGGTACTGTTGGAACAATGTTTTAAAAAAAGAAACTCCATCTTTTAATGGAGACACTTGAAGAGACTCAACTGTTGAAAAGTTTACAAGTTAACCAATCTGTCTGCCCAAATCAACGAACAATGCTGAGAAAAATAAATGAGAATTGGTAATGCAGATGATCAATTGCAAGATACAATACCATAGCTGGGTTATATAACTTCTGTTCATTTATTCTCCATGTGTGTCAGGGACATCCCAAAAGCCATCACATTAAAATGGAAGTGCAAAATTGAATGTTAAAGCTTACCTTCAGGATCTTCCAGAGAAGATGGTTTAGTGAAAGAATGTTGACTGCCTTGAAGGTAATATTTCAGCTGATATTTTAGGTGTTACTCATCAGGTACCCAAAGTCCAAACTGAAAGATTTATTTTGCCAGGTCATTTCTGACCTGACATTTTATTTCTTGCTAATGCACCTCCTGAGAGTTGGATGATCCACTGTTTCACATTGTAACACTGAGTTGGATGATGACTGTCTACAACTTCCTACTATTCTATATTTTCTCATGTCTTCCTCTTCATTCATATTGTTTATAATTGCTTACCATCTTCAAAGCTGAAAATTAGGCAGCAATGCAGAAGTTGGAATTAGAAACCTGAACTTTTTAATGCAGTTTTTTGACAGAAAAATGAAGTGGAAACTGTTGAGAGTGGTGTATCGTGCCCCAAATTGTTCCTCCTTCCCTGAATTCATTTTTGGGCTGCAGGTTTTTGAGTAAAAAATTTAGCAATCTGGTTCAGTGTTATCTCTCAGTGTTATGTAAATGTTAGAGTTTGGCAACACAGTTGTGGAGTTTTTTCACGTGAGGAAATGATTTACACTGGAATCACTTGAAGTAGATACCTGAGGGCTAGCAAAAGGAAGTGAGATGTGGAGGTTGGATTATGAATGGATTGCTGTTATTTCTCACTGAATAAGCCTGATAGCACCAGCATGAGGACATTCCAGATCTTGTAGAATTGCCTGAGCAGTTAATAGTTTCTCAACTATGAGTAACATAGTACAGAAACTGGCACTTCAACTTGCTATATCCATGTTGCCTGTTGTACCTTTCTACACAAATCCTGTTTACATGCATTAGATCCATAACCTTCTGTGCCTTGGGAATTCAAGTACTTGTCTAGATCCTTCTTAAATGCATGAGAATATAAAATAGGACAAGATATTTATTAGTCACGTGTACATCGAAACACACAGTGAAATGCATCTTTCTGCGTTACTGAGAACGTGTTGGGGGCAGCTCGCAAGTGTCGCCCTGTTCCAGCACCAACATAGCATGCCCACAGCTCCTAACCTGTGCGTCTTTTGGAATGTGGGAGGAAACCCACGCAGACACGGCGAGAACGTACGAACTCCTTACAGTCAGTGGCTAGAATTGAACCTGGGTCGCTTGCGCTGTAAAGTGTACACTAACCGCTATCTCCATCTTGAGCAAAATTGATAATTAGGGATAATTAGAGACTTGGCTTTCAAAATTCAATTGGCATATTTAAATAAAGATAAAATAAGGCAAGTCTTGCCCTACAAAATTGCGCTGCTCCTATTTCACATTTTGCCTGAGTATTCCATACACATAGCAGTTGCCTGTGATCATTCTGTGCTGAAAGTTCGGTGTCTGCCATATTAGATTGGATTTTTGCACAAGCATCTAGGGCATATGTTGGAAGCATGTAAAAGTATCACAGTATCTAAGTTAGAGTCTTATTTATTGTAGGATGTGTAAAATAAGGGTGCTCCAGTGTCTGAATCATCCCATGATAAACTTGCTTAGCTTCTAATGGTGCTAGCAGGTTAGTACAGGTTCGTTGCTACCTTTTGCTGATTTGGTCCTCTTCTAGGATTTTTTTTGGCTTCATTTACATTGATTATTAAGGGAGACCTGCCTCATTTCATCGAATGGCCATGTATTTACTGGCTTTGCCAATTTTTCTTTCTAAATTGCTACAAGTGATGCTGCGGTCTGTGCTTTAAATCTATACAATTTAAAACATTTAACACTGAGGAAATCTTGAGATGGAAAGCATTTACAGAACTCAAGGATGAAATAGGTGTCATTTGGTTATCAATGCTATTTCTCCTACAGACCATAGAAATTTTATCCATATTATATCACTCACATCCTGAATTTGCCAAAATTCTGTTTACACCTGAACGAAACAGCTGTCCAATTTTACATCCTACATTTTGGACAAGAGTAAATGAAATTTTGGAAAATAACTAAAACTTTCAGAACAGTCCTAAATATACCTGTTTGAGTGCCACATACACTGTGGGATTCTAATAAATTGTATCACAAGGAAGGCTAAAAGTGCTTACTTCATGTTAATGTAGTTGAAATTGCATGATAATGGAGGCTGCAAGCTAACAAACATTTGTAATCCTGTTAAAGTAACTACTTCATGCCACCCTTGGCTTGGAAGTATCCAATCATATATTTATTCTTTTATGCATTTTCCACAGCAAGAGGAATTTTATCACAAAGGTGCCATCTCATAATTCATGCATATATGGGAAAAAAATCACTGTCTAAGTAACTGTTGAGGTAACAAGAGTTTCTGTAGGTCAATGTGCAGGAAGTGCTGAATCAGACGAATTTCTAAATTTCAGCAATCTACAAAGATCCTGAGAATCTTTAGAAAGCCAAGGAAGAAGCCAGTATATCCAAAATTAAGCAGTAACCCACAACCAAATCAGAAGCTGCTTCAATCTCTAAAGTCCATGCAATTTCGATATTTAAAAGATTGAAATTTTATGCTGAGTACAAAAGGCTGCCTCAGTCTGGTGCTAGAGCATGTTCTTAAGACAAAGCAAAAGCCAGTGTTACACGAGATGTCAAGTACCTGCCAGTGTTGAGTTTGCCATCTCAAGTTGTGGTTGTTCCAGATTATGCATAGTACTTCTTCAGATGCATTACTCAAATTGGAGAAAAAGCAACAACTTTTATAGTGGTGTGTATCATCTGACTAGGCTAGTGCTGTTGATGTGATTGATGAATCACACTAATCTGGCATACGTATCATATTTTTGTTGTTTATATTGGCTGCAGGGACAGATATAAAAAATCACTTTTATTGGGGAGCTATAGCAAAGCACTACTGCTATCAATGGGTGAAAAATAGTTGGTTTCTAGGTTAAGTTATTTAAATAGCATGGAAGCAGGACAGCAGCAGACTGGGAAAAAAGGAAGTTCAGTGATTTCCATCATTGGGTGAGGTCTCTGCCTCTAATATTTGGAAGAGATATGTGAGTATGAATACCTTTTTTGTGTAATAAAATGTAAATTGTCAAATGCTGCATTATGATTATTTTAACCTTAATGAAACACTAGACAAAATACAACATAACAATTTTTGATGACAGCTTTATTAACATTGCAGGAACTGATGCCATGGGACCACTCCTTCTATAGTGGTGTTGTTCGTGCAGAGAGGTAAGATGTGAATCAGGTATATTATCACTGATATATGTTGTGAAATTTGTTGTCTTGCGGCAGCAGTACATTTCAAGACATAAAGACATAAAAATTACTTAAGTTACAAAAAATAAATAAATAGTGCAAAAGAAGAATAACAAGGTGGGGTTTATGGACTGTTCAGAAATTTGATGGTGGAGAGAAAGGAGCTGTTCCTGAAATGTTGAGTGTGGGTCTTCAGGCTCCTGTACCTCTTCCCCGATGGTAGTAAAGTGAAGAGGGCATGTCCCAGGTGGTGAGGGTACTTAGTGATGGATGCTGCTTTTTTTTGAGGCAGCGCCTCTTGAAGATGTCCCCGACGGTGGGGAGGGTGGTGCCCCTGATGGAGCTGGCTGAGCCTACAACCCTCTGCAGCCTCTTTCGATTCTGCGCATTGGAGCCTCCATACCAGGTGGTGATGAGAATGTTCTTCACTGTATATTTGTAGAAATTTGCAAGAGTCTTTGGTGACATACCAAACCTCCTCAAACTCCTAAGGAAGTAGAGCTGCTGATGATGTGATGATGCATTTTATTTTTTTTTAGAAATTGAAATATTATTGCTACTTACTTATTCTGAATTTAGAAATGACAGCAAACTGAATTTTAAAAACATTTTAAAATATTGCGGGTACTTGACCCCATTGACCTAATTCAGAAGAGAAAATATTTGTTTATGCAACATGTATTGCCTCAGCTATATACACATGGACTAATGCAGATGGAATGTAATTCAGGTCAGTTATGTGATCAATCAAGGTGTTTAGTGGTATAATGGAGCAAGAAATATTGTTGCAATTGTGGGAAAGCCACAAGGAAAATGTTGAAAATTGTGAGTAGTTGCAGCATACTCTGTCTTTTTTGGTCAATTGTTCTTTTCATTGTCATTCTAAACAAACTTCTAAATTGAATTTCATGCTAAGAGCTGTCAAAATATGTTTTGTGCCAAATCGAAGATATCTCAAAGCCAAAATCACTATTTAAAGCACAGTGTGCTTGATGAGTTATTTTTAATGGCTTTATTTTTATGGTGATGCAATCATAATTGAATCACTAGCAATGCCTTCTCTTCTCAGCCGGTATCATTAACTCTGGTAACCCAAATCTATTTCTTATCTACATACTAACTCTTGGTAAAATCATCAAAAACACAGAGGCATTCTCCGTATGTGCATGATTGTACCCAGATCTGTCACATCACCAACTCTCTTGACCTTTCTTTATATCTAAGTTGTCGGACTGCTTCAGTGACATACAGTTCTGGGTGGGGAGGAGCTTCATCCAAAGATCATAGGATGACTAAAGTCATTGTTGATTCTCATCACAAACTCTATTCCTTGGGCACTGATTGTATCTCTATTCCTGGCATCAATCTGATACTATTAGTGACCTTGGTGTGTCATTTTCAACCACATGATATGTCATATTTCAGATACCTACACTAATGCCGAGACCACTTATTTCAGCCTCTAATGAGGAAGGCAACTGAGCCCATGCCAAAGTTCATTTACTCCTAAACTCTAATTCCTGCTTTTGTTATTAACTATTCCAATGCCCTCCTAATTTCCCTCCCTGGACCTATTCTCTGTGAGGCCATCTAAAATTATTTTGCATGCTTTAGCTCTCAGCCAGTCTCAACTTGCATTGATTCCTGGTTAACCAATGCCTTGATTTTAAGTTGAGAATGGCCTGTCTTTAACACAGATAGGGGCCTAAATTTTTATCATTGAGCTGTTATCAAATAATTGGGCAGTGCATAGCAGAAGAAACTGGAAGGTTGTAATTAGCACCAGTGCCTTATGAAATTTGTTAGCAAAACCAAAGGCTGGTTATAGACTTCATTGTATTCCTGCTCATTCTTAATTAGGTGCAATACTATATATGGGCAACTTAGAGTCACAGCTGGGCAACTCCAACTGACATACCTTCTGAAGACTTGTTTATGTAATAAATATGAATCATCATACAATGTTAATTAGGGGAGAAAGAATCATTGCCCATAATATGCTTTTGAATTGAGGATTCTATCAACTAGATTATCTGCATTTGTTTGATCTGATAACAAACTGCATTGTACCACTTTTGTAAAGTTAATTGAATGTTTTCATTAGTGGAAGAAAGAATAAAAGATTCATTGGAGCATCAGAATATAGCTTTGTTAGAAGAAACCTCACTCCTGGAATTGCTTTACTTGGTTTTGAGGTCAAATGGTAATTTTAGAGTCATTGAGTCATAAAGCACAGAAACGGGCACTTCGGCTCACTGAGTCTGCACTGACCTTGAAGCAGCCAACTACACTGAATCTTCACTAATGCTGATTTACCCTCCTCGCATTCCCCTCAAATCCCCTCATTCCACCAGTCACCTATGCACTAGGGACAATTTACAGTAATCAATTAACCTACCGACCATCATGTCTTTGAGAAAGATGAAGAAACCAGAGCACCTAGAGGAACCCATGCAGTCAACGGGAGAATGTGCAAACTCCACACACACAGCAGTTGAGGTCAGGTTGAACCCAGATCGTTGGAGCTGTGAGGCAGCAGCTCTGCCAGCTGTGCCACTCTGCCACACAAGGGTTGTTAAGAACTATGATAGTAACTTAAACTTGTAGAATACTTTTAATATTCTAAAATGTACCAAAACAGAAGAGCAATTTACCATTTTTGAAATATCTACCTGAAAATCAGTATGTATGCAACTTATTGTTAAGATGTTTATAATGTTAAAGTGCTCTATAGAGATAAAATAACTGCTACATGAACAGGGCAATACAACTGTTTTTGTTCTCGCATCTACTCCCAAAAACAGAAGCTTTGGATCTTCTGTTTACAGGGGGTGCAAGACAGACTAAAAAGATTTAAAGAACCCAGCAAGTTGAAGGCACAAAGGTCCTTCCAAACTTTTTAGCTCTGTTTCTTGCATGACAGCCAGTCAAATAAACATACTAGCCAGCAGACTGGAAGGAATATCAACACCAGGAAATGGGGGACAGTTGATGAGGGATTGGCAAGGCATTGTAGGTGGGTGTCAGTCTCACAGTTGGGTGAGGGAAGAGATCCCAAATTGAGGGGATAGAAGCTATCCAGGGGAGGATTATTTTTGCTCTCTTACATGGAGTACTGCAAAAGACACATGCATTGCAGATCCAGCAGTTGCACAAATATTCCGTATTACTGCCACCTTTTTGCCTGCCCCACAGAAACCTGTGAATCAATGATAAATTTTAAATTGAATTCTGAGTCATACTATTTAAATATGAAATATGAAAATTAAGTGCCTTTCCTTTCTCTGACTGGTTGCTTAGATGCCTTGTATGTACTCCAATGTAAAGGACAGTGGGATCTGCATGGTTGGGTTCTTTTTAACCTTTTAGCTTGCTTGAAGTTTGCCTTCCTTCCTCAAACTTTCTTCTTCCTATTGTGGGAGGGGAAGAATAATGGGCAATACTGAGATATTTGCCTTTGGCTTTGTTATTTTACGTGGATGAATAATGATAGCAAATGTGTGTGGCTCTGTGGTTTTTTTTCACTGGTGTTGAAGTTTTACATCTGACTTACTCAATCCAGATGTATGCCTAAATGTATTTTTGCTTTCTCTCAGTTTGCAAACTCTAGCTAATTGTTACTATAGGATTCTGTTCATTGCTTTATTGCTGTTGGTTTTACTTGGTGGTAAGTTTAAAAATGGTCATTTTTGTTAGGTAATAATACCAGGCCAGGTGAAAATTATAATTGCTGAAAAGAGGCAAAATTCCTTATCAACAACTCTTTCTTTACTGAGATGTATTCTGTTATAGACTATCTCTAGCTCATGTGAATCTAATGTATCTGTCACTTTACAGCTTTCTTTCAATCCTAGAAGGGACTCTGGATAGAGCTTTGTTGAATAGATGCTTTCATATGACTTAGAATAGATTGTGGCCTAGAATTTCTCCAGTGCTTGGCTTCAAAATTTGACTTAAATGTGCTGTGCGGTCCAAATTCTTATTTTTGGCTGAGTTTCAGGCAAAATAATCTAAGCCAATAATAATTAGCCTTTTAGAAAAATTTAAATCATTGCTTAGCTTAAAAAAAATTTTACCTTTTGCCAAGAGGCAAAGGTTTGAATTTCACATAAGGGGAATTCCATAATTACGTAAATTGTGAGAGGGATTTTTGTAGTTTTGTGTTTCCCTGGAGTATTCCAATGACACATATCTCTTGACGTTTTAATTTTCTTTCAAGTTTCCATGCAGCTTAGTGAAATGCAAACTTCTCCATCAGTTGACAAGTAAAAGAGGAAAGAGATTATTGACAGTGATTGATAGTTGAAAAAGAATAGTCTTTCTGAAACAAAATCAAGAGATACAGATGCTGAAAGTGCCCTGTTTGCCATGTATCCCAAGGGCATCTTCAGCTAACTGAAGTTGTCTCTTTAAAAATCACTGGAGCAAACAATGTTCCTTTTGTCCGACAACAGAATGTTGCAGCTTATCCTAAAGCATTGATTTTAACATCTTCTGGTGCCTTCAAGTAGAACAAGGAAAAGAAAAAAAAACAATTTTGAAACTTGAGTTTAAATATATCTGCCCTTTCCATAAAAAGCATGTTGGAAGAATAATATGACTTTCTCCCAAAATAGGGTGAATGTATAAATTGGAATCCAGTATATTGTTTTTTTTTTGTCAAAGGATGGTTGAGATTAGATATAATTCATCTTCCTTAAATTTAAATTGTGAATGAAGCAAAGCAATATTGAAAATATTTTTGAAGGACAAAAGATCTACAGGAGAATTTGATGATCTACAAATCATATAAATGGAAATGGACAGTTTTGTTTTCTAGCTATGTACTAAATAGATGGAGTTGCCCAATACTGTAGTTTGCCATCTTAAATGGTGTGATTTAAAAAAAACTCAATTTTTTTCTGTAATGCACAAGCAGAATTATTTCCTTCTCATAGTAATAGTCATAACTGAAGTGTGTTTTGGGAACTTGACAACAGTCAGCAGTGAAAAAAAATCCACAATGCAAAAATGCTACATAAGGTCTTGAGGTACATGTCATCTTAGAATTTTCAAGAACTAAATTGTGCAAGATCTCTTGTATAGAGACCATGTTCATATAACATCATAGCTTACATGTGTATTTGGCAGTGCATCACAGACCTCACTTGAACATTTTAAGTACATCAATTAATTAAGAATCATTCAAGCCAGGATTGATAAGAACCCCTATTGACATGACATAAGCAAGATTTGTTAAGAAGTAATAAATTGGTGCATTTCTTTTCTGATTCCACTTAACAACCTTTCTTATTCTTCACTGCTATGGAAAAGAACCAAGGAAATTTGATATTGGACAAAATTATTTTATCAAAGTAAATTTCCTGAGGTGTTGACCATAGTTAGTTGATGCTTCTTTTAATAAGCAAGATGGTGAAGAATTTGTGAGAGGGAAACTTACTAACCCACCCTTCCACATCCTCATCCAAGTCATTTATAAAAATCACAAGAGCAGGGTCCCAGAATAGATCCCTGTGGAACACCACTGGTCACCGACCTTCAGGCAGAATATGCTCCAACTACTACCACCCTCTGTCTTCTATGGGTGAGCCAATTCTGAATCCACACAGTAAACTTACCCTGGATCCCATGCCTCCTGACCTTCTGAATGAGCCTTCCATGAGGAACCTCATCAAATGTTTTACGAAAATCCATGTACACCACATCCACTGCTCTCCCTTCATCAATGTGCTTTGTCACATCCTCAAAGAATTCAGTCAGGCTCATGAGGCACAACCTGCCCCTCACAAAGCTATGCTGACTGTCCCTAATCAGCCTATGCTTCTCCAAGTGCCTATAAATCCTGTCTCTAAGAATCTTCTCCAGTAACTTGTCCACTACTGAAGTAAGACTCGCTGGTCTGTAATTCCCAGGGTTAACCCTACTCCCTTTCTTAAATAAAGGAACAACATTTGCCACTCTCCAATCATCTGGCACTACTTCTGTGGCCAGTGAAGATGCAAAGATCATTGCCAAAGGCGCGGCAATTTCTTTCCTCGCTTCCTGTAATAGCCTTGGATATATCCCATCCGGCCGCAGTGTGAATTTGTGCTTGATGGTTGGTACAGACTCAGTGGGCCAAGTTGTCTTTTTCCATGCTGTGTGACTCTATCTTTGGGGTGTGTGAGGATACCGGAGCTCTTGGAAGAAACCCATGTGCTCTTAGGAAGAACGTGCATACTTGTGTAGACAGCACCGAGGTTAGAATTGAACCTCAATTGCTGAAGCTGTGAGGCATGTTCAGTTACATTTTATTTTTACATTTTTAATAATACTTTTTGATTCATTGATTTTTAATATTGAATGTTTCTGAATATTCAGAAATGTTCAAAGTCCCTGACATGTCTTACAGATAAGAAAGCTTGGGGGCATGGCTTAACCAGCTGTTAAGGTTTTTTTTCAACCTTGTTCTGGCCCACCTTCATGATGGTATTAAGTGACAAATGGCATTACTACTTCACAGAGCCTTGCTGTTTAGAATTGGGATACTGTCAGTTGTAACTCGTGCTCAGTAGATCTGGAAAAGCGAAGTTCATAATTGGTGTTAAGATCAGTAATGATGCTGGCAGCAAGTTGTGCTCCAACTTACTTATTATGACACAAGGAAGCCACTCTGCCCATCAAGTACTTGTCAGCTGTCAACAGAGCAATTCTATAAATCCCCCTCTTACTTCCCTGTAACTTATTCTGTCACAAATGTCCATCAACTCTCCTTTGATTCTTTTGCCACTTGAGAGGACCCTGACGTAACCCATGTGGTCACAGAGCGAATGTGCAAACTCCACAAAAATAGCACATGATGTTGGAATTTTTTAAGGGAAAATTGTGCTTAACCAATTTGATACAGTCTTTGATGAGGTAACTGAAATAACTAGTGATGGTAATGCAGTCAAAGTGGTGTATTTGGACTCAAGGTTTTTGATAATGTGTCACAGAACAGGCTTATTAGCAAATTTGAGCAAATGTTGTAGAAGGGACATTGATAGCATGCATATGAAGTTGGCTAAGTAACAGACAACAGAACTGTAATGAATGGTTGTTTTTCAGAACAACCATTCAGAAAGGTGAATATTGATGTTATGAGGACTTGGTGTTGGGGCCATTGCATTTTTTGATTTGAATCAATGACCTAGATATGCATATGGCACAAAACTTGGCAGCATTGTGAACTCTGAAGAAATTGCACCAGTATATCAACACATGTCAACTGGGCAGAAGCTTAGCAGATGAAGTTTAATACTGAGAAATTTGAGGTGATTAATTTTGGCAGGAAGAATGAGGAGAGGATCCTGTTCCAAAAGGGTACAGGAGCAGAGAGATCTGTTGGTATGCATGTACAAATCATTGAAAGTGGCAGGGTAGATTGAAAAAGGAGTTTATAGGCTATATTTTGGGCTTTACCAGTCAAGGCATGGAGTATAAAAGTGGGAAATTATGTTGAGCCTTTATGAAACATTGACCTCAGCTGGAGTATTGTGTTCAGCTCTGGTTACCACTTTATAGGATGGACGTGAAGGCATTACAGAGGGTCCAGAAAAGATTTACGAGAATGATTCCTAGAGCCTGTTCCCTTTGGTGGAAGCCTAAGAACAAGGGGTCACAGGTATAATATAAAGGGAAAGGGAATTATGACAAAGATAAAGAAAAGCCTTTTCATGAAGCATTTGGTTGGGATCTGGAATGCATTGCCTGCTGATTTGGTAGAGACAGGTTCTATTGTTGAGGAAATTGCATAAATGTATGGTGAAAAATTTGTAAGGCTACAGATAAAAGGCTAGTAGGTGGAACTAGAGAGCTGCTCTGGTAGAAAGCTGGCACAAACATGGTGGGCTAAATGGCCCCTTCCTGTGTTGCAGTCATTCTATGATTCTTTAATTTATAATGTTTATATAGAATTTTTCTTGAGAATTTCAACATTTTCCTTGCCTTGGAAAACAATACTATTGGGACTTGCAATATAGGTTCGATCCTACTTAAAAGAGGCATGTAAGAAGAAATGAAACGGTTGATTAGCAAACAGGCAATATAGTTAGGTTGCACTTGTGATGCCAAGTTAAAACAAATGCTGAAAGTTTGGTACCCCATAAGTTGATGGTGGCTCCACTATTGCCCTTGGTTCATATAAATTGAACTTGAGTATCAGAAGTAAAATTTTAAAGTTGTTGATAATATAAAGGTACATTTTTAAACAATGTGGCTACCATATCTTTAATAGTCCCTCATGATGGTGGATGGCTTGCTTCTGTTCCAGTTTTGTAGCTTCTGGGGTGGAAAGAACAGATTTTTACAGCGATGGGGAAGAAGATACTTGACGGTGTGGGTGGGTAGTTTGTGACATGGTGTTCTCCTTTCACCCTTTATACAGGATTTTGATGTACTCCCAATGCATAGACTCTTGCTTATCAATATGATTCCAATTACTCATTTTCCTCTTTGAGCAATTGTAGGCTAGGATCATGGATTCCCAAGAGTTGGTGAAGGTGTGGATTTTTTTAAGGAGGTTTTAAGCCTTCCTTGAATGTTTTCATCCTTGCATCTAGCAATCTCTTTCCATGGCAGTTTGGAATAGATTGTTTCTGGAGTCTGTTCTTGGGCATATGGATGATGTGGCCTGTCCAAGAACCCCACAAAGTATAAATAGGCTGCAATGCTGGGTATGTTGGGCTGTGAAAGGACGCATGACATTGGCTTGCTTATCCTTCCAGTGAATTTGGATGTATCAGTGCTACCTTTCTAGTACCTCATTTTTAACCAATCTAATTATGCAGATGCATCTGTCCCTGAGAGAGTTGGTAGGTGTGGCCACCATGCTTTTATTTGAAAGCTTGGGGATGGAATATAAAAGGAGGAAGTTCTTTTAAAGTTTTTATAACTATACAAGGAAACCATAACCATTGTTCTGCCCTTTTAAGGATTCCTTAGAACTTTTGCTATAGCCGGCAATAGATTCAGTTCAGCATTATTGTGTCGAACAGGAAGCAATAAGAAAAAAGTATTTATTTTGCACACTATTTACATTTTATGAAAAGCAAATTGCAATTATTTGTATCATATTTGGTACAAATAAGAAACTATCTAATTTATGTCTACCACAATACTCTTGCATTTCTCTTTTTAAAATCTTTTATATTTTGTTAAAGAAGAATTTCTCACTGTTGCTATTGATTTCATTTCAGATTCAACATAGAACCTAGTCTTTATAGCCCATTTTTTTCTTTGGGAGCTTGCATGGATGGATTAAATTTACTTTTCACAAAGCTTTTCGGTGTCTCGCTGTATGCAGAACAACCAGAAAAAGGTGAAGTATGGTCTGAAGATGTCCGAAAGCTGGTGAGTTACAGTTCAAGTACTTATACTAAAATTCCTGCTATTGATAGCTGAGGTCTAACCTCTTGATTTCATTTATTGTAAAGGTCACAAATATGGTTAAGTTGAGACTTTAGATATTGGAAGACATGTATAGTTTATTCACAGAGATTTGGATATAGATTTACCAAGATGTTTTAGTATTTTAATATTCTTTATGCTTATTGTGGTTGCTTATAAAATTTATAAATGGTGCATCCCTCATTCCCTCTGTCAATTCGTCTAATTCAAGAGATCCATTTTTTACTCCCTTGATCCCCTTCCCACTCACTTTCCCCCTAAGTACCCTTTTTGTGTTCCCTTTTTGACCTCCATGGTAGCATTTACTAGTGGGTTCAAATCACACCCTGATGACATAAGTTCAAAAATCTGGACTGCAGACTATTGTTCTGTTACACTGTTGAAGGTACACCTTGTGGATGAGACATTAAACTGAGATGTGCTAGTTCAAGGGGAAATCAAAGATGATTGGGGCAGTCATTCGATGTCTTGACAAAGATTTATTCCTCAATCAGTACAGATTTTCTGGTCATTATTATACTGCTCATTGAAGAATGGCACAGCGACGTGGCCAGTAGAGCAGCTGTCTCATAGCTCCAGCAATATGGGTTCAGTTTTGACCTCTGGTGCTGTCTGTGTGGAGTTTGCACGTTCTTTCTGTGACAACTGGGTTCCCCAGGTACTCTGGTTTCCTCCCACATCCCAAAGATCTGATGACTGTAGGTTAATTGGCTACTATAAATTGCCCCTAATATATAGGTGAATGGTGGCATCATGGTGTAGTTTATAGGAATTTGGGGAGGATAGAATAGTGGGAAAATTAGTGCAGGAATGGAATTGTTCTGTGAGCCAGCAGAGATCTTGTAAGCTGAATGTTCTCCTTCTGTGTCGTAGCTGCTGGTTGTCATGTTTCCTTCAATATATCAGTGACCATTCTTCAAAAATACTCTGAAAGGGACTTGAAAGGCACCATGTAAATGCAAACCTTTATTTAATGGGTCCTGATATTGTTCCCTTTATCTTAAAATAAAAATCAGTCTTGATTCCAACCTTGCACATTGTTGTCCCATCTCAATCCCTGTGTCAAATCTTTGAACCTACTGATACCTCCCAAATTCATACCCATCCCTCCAGAAATTACTTGTTTGAATTCTTCTTATCAGGTTAATATCATTTTGGGTGGTATAAAAGTTGCTAATGATATTTTGTCACGATGACCAAGGTTAATCTATCCATCCTTGTCATTATCAACCTTTGACCACATTTGATTTTGCTTACCATACTATCCTTTCTCTCTTGCCTTGTCTGTTGACCTGGCACAAAATAATCTCTCCTGATGGTGTGGTTCCAATATTAATTAAACATTCATAGCCAAACAATTACCTACAATGACTTTGCATCCCACACTCACATTCCAGAATGGTCTAATTCAGTCCCTACCTATGTTGCGACCTGGCAGCATCATCTGAAAACAGCATTGATTTCCAATGTGCTTCACCAACACCCAGTTTATTTTCTCTCCACTGACACCTAAATTATCAAGCTACTTATCTAATACCTGCTACTGGATGAGCAGAAATTTCCACCAACTAAACACTGGGGAAGCCAAAGCCATTGTTTTCAGTTCTTATAACAAATCCCATTCCCTTGTGGCACCATCCATTTTCCCTGCAATCATCTGAAATTGAAACAGTAAAAGAATATTCACAGATACTAGAGAGTTATGTGCTCAAAATTTACAGCCAACTCAAAAATTTGGTTCCTAGTGTGGAACACAAATGATGTAGCAAATTATTTAAATTGCTGCATTTTGTATTCCTTTTTTTAAATGTTTTTGATTGTTTCCACAAAGGTTGAACAAGTCACCTCGTACTGTATATGAATGAGCATCTAAATTTAATGTTTAAAAATCTGTTCTAAAGATACTTCAGTTTGGATGTGCCAATGCCAATATATTTATATATTTTAAAATTATTTGTTTGTATCTGTGTGTGTGCGAGAGAGAGAGAAAAGGTTGACTTGAAGTATTCATTCACATTGTTTGACTTCAGAGATTGCAGTTTCCAAAATGAAAATTATGACAAACTCTAACTTGGTCCCGACTTACATTGCCCCTGGCAGCAGCATCTGAATAGCCAGTTCAAGATACTGATGTCTGCTGAAAGTTTATGCTTTAAAATAAGTCATTCTGAAATTCTGACATTCTTTCTCTAGGCAGTGGTTGATGAAACTGATGGACTTGTGGGATATATTTATTGTGATTTCTTCCACAGACCTGACAAACCCCATCAGGTATGTTCTTACTAATGTTCTGTATAGAAAGGGATGGTTGATGTTTCGGATTGAGACCCTGCATCCCTCTGCCTCCACAGATGCTGCCTGACCCACTGAGTTCGTCTAGCAGTTTGTTTATTGCTCCATATTACAGCATCTGCAGTCTCTTGTATCTTCATTCTTCGCTGTATGTATTTTATACCAAACAATTTGTTTCCTCCATTTGCTTACTCCATTTACTCCAAGATTATAACCTTAAATTATAACCATCTTTGCTGAGAATACTTTGCTCAAGGAAATGATAGTGAACAATTTCAACCCTCTCCCCCAAATCACTGTTAAATGATGCTTCAAAATGAAGTTTGATAGCAATTTGTTAAATGATGACATTAAGGGTTATGGAGTCATGGCATGTAGATGAAGGTAAGATATGAATTAGCATGAGCTAATTGATAGTATTATAGGTTCTGGAGCCTCAACAGCCAAGTCCAGCAACTTTCTTCAAAAATATACCATATCTTTAGGTTGGGTACCTTTGTACATTGATACATGATCATAAATGAAACAAATGAGCATTTGTGAACATGACCAATCACATATTTTGTTATAATTTGTAATGACAATTATTAAGTTATCTGAAGTAAAGACAGGTAAACTTCATTATAAATAATGTGTACAATTCAGGGCATCATGTTTTGTTAAAAAAAAAATTGTTTTTTTTTGGAGAGGATAAATTAACATTCACAGAGATGGATACACCACTCCAAGTAACCTGTTTGAAGTTGAGGAAAGGAAATAAAGCAGCATATAATCCAAGTTCAAAAGTAGGTTATTTATATCTAGATGTCAGTGTTACAATTCACACTTCTCCCAATGTCTGTTTTTACCATTGGACAAAGTTCCCATCGAACATAAAAAGTTTTATAAGTTGAAAGATGCATCTTTTCTAGCAGGTCAAGTAGCATTTGTAGAGAGAGAAAAACAGATAATTTTCCAACATCTGCAGGTGTTTTGCTTTTCACGTGAATTCTGTTTCTCTCTCCATAGATGTTGTCTGACTTGCTATTTCTAGCATTTTCTGTTTTATTTCAGATTTCCAATATCTGTGGTTGTTTATTTAATTTTTTTTGGTGTTTGAGTTATTGTTGCCCAAATCTAACATGTAACCCTGTGTGGCAGAATATAGTTAGTCTATCAGTGCCCTTGATTTTAGACCACCCTAAACTGACTGCTTAGCTAACATCAAGGTGAGTCAGAACTTTTCCAAATTTTGGATCACACCAAAAAAATGTCTTGTTGATACCTCCTCATGTACATTCCATGTTCCCCCAAATTCTTCCTACACTCTTCTAGTCTACACACACCCACTCAACTGAATTGGTTTTGCATCACCTCAGTGCATTTTTGACTGAGGTGAGCATCTCTCATTTGTTTTTGTTACATATATCCACTTCTGCATCATCATGTGACTCTGCTTATACCTTGCCCCATACAGCCACTGAAACTTGCATCATCTTTTATGTCATCCCATGACTCAACTTTTCTAACACCATTATATATAAGCAGCAACTCAACTACTTTTCTGTTGCCTGAATCCAGTTGACAGCCATTAAATTTTGACTTGCCCTGCACCATTGTCCTTGACAATTTCCATTAATTTCCTCTTCCCTGAAATTGAATTCTGGATCTTATCCTACTTCTCAAATCTCATGCTGACCTTGCATGATGCTTTCACTTAAAATTTCTAAGCCTGAATCCCAGATTTCTGCATGTTCATCTTGAAGGATCATGCAGATAGGACCCACGGACAAAGCTTGGATAAAAAACAATGTGTGACTTTCAGTAGATGACGCCATGAGTTCAAAAGGAATGTAAGAAATTAGAACTGGTATATTTTACTTCCTGTGTATAGAATTACCTCATGACAAATCTAATTAATTTGAGTTCTCTCTTTTACAGTAGAGATCTTTTTGGTTACATTACTGTATAATGCTAATTTAGGAATAGGAGGAGACCACTAAGTTAAGGATGGATGGAATTTAAAATAAAAACAGAAAATACTAGAAATATTCAGCAAGTCAAACAGTGTCTGTGGAGAGAGGACAGAGTTGATTTTTAAGATCAATGTATTCACTAATTTTTATTTCAAATTTCCAGCAAGCACAGTAATTAGATTTTTTATATAGAATTTAAAAATGCTTCTAAAATATAATTTGAAATTTGCTATCAAAATCCATTGTGCTTCATAGTACTTTAATGTTGTTATAGTTATAGTCAGTAAGTTATGAACCGGCATGTAGCTCGTATATTTTCTTGCCTATGAGAATTTCTTGATATCAGAGGTATAACAGAAAAATTAATAGCATTAATGTATGTTCTCTTAAGGACTGCCACTTTACAATTCGAGGTGGTCGATTAATGGAGAATGGGGAATATCAACTTCCTATCGTAGTACTGATGCTCAGTCTGCCTCATCCAACAAACTCCTCCCCAACACTTCTAACCCCTGGTATGATGGAGAATCTCTTCCATGAAATGGGCCATGCCATGCATTCCATGCTGGGCCGAACCAGATATCAACATGTAACTGGTAGGTAATTTTCATTCAGGATACTAATTATATCATCTTAATAAATAATTATTTTTGCTTGTAACACAACTCGTATGGTACATTTGAAAGTCATAATATTCATGATTGTGATATGATATTTGGGATTTTACAGTTTCATTTTTGTTTCCTATCAGAAGAATTGAGAAATTTGAAACCTAGGTCTAGCTTCTCTTCCAGTATCTCCCATTTTAAAAAAATATATCCTAACGACCCTTTCTGTTTTTGCCTACTCGTAGATATAATTTTATTAAATTGTCTCCATTAATAGCTATGAAGCAAGTTCACTAAAATATTGTGAGATACTTTCTGCATGTTTTAAATAATTTTTTAAACCCCATAAAGGTAGCACCACATTGAGAAAGTAATAACTTATTTATATACAGTGGCATGCAAAAGTTTGGGCACCCCGGTCAAAATTTCTGTTACTGTGAATAGACAAACGAGTAAAGATGACCTGATTTCCAAAAGGCATAAAGTTAAAGATGACACATTTCTTTACTATTTTAAGCAAGATTACTTTTTTATTTCCATCTTTTACAGTTTCAAAATAACAAAAAAGGCCCGAAGCAAAAGTTTGGGCACCCTGCATGGTCAGTACTTAGTAACACCCCCTTTGGCAAGTATCACGGCTTGTAAATGCTTTCTGTAGCCAGCTAAGAGTCTTTCAATTCTTGTTTGGGGAATTTTCGCTCATTCTTCTTTGCAAAAGGCTTCTAGTTCTGTGAGATTCTTGGGCCTTCTTGCATGCACTGCTCTTTTGAGGTCTATCCACAGATTTCCGATGATTTTTAGGTCGGGGACTGTGAGGGCCATGGCAAAACCTTCAGTTTATGCCTGTTGAGGTAGTCCATTGTGGATTTTGAGGTGTGTTTAGGATAGTTATCCTGTTGTAGAAGCCATCCTCTTTTCATCTTCAGCTTTTTTTTTAACAGACGGTGTGATGTTTGCTTCCAGAATTTGCTGGTATTTAATTGAATTCATTCTTCCCTCTACCAGTGAAATGTTCCCTGTGCCACTGGCTGCAACACAAGCCCAAAGCATGATCAATCCACACCCGTGCTTAACAGTTGGAGAGGTGTTCTTTTCATGAAATTCTGCACCCTTTTTTATCCAAACATACCTTTGCTCATTGAGGCCAAAATGTTCTGTTTTAACTTCATCAGTCCACAGGACTTGTTTCCAAAATGCATCAGGCTTGTTTAGATGTTCCTTTGCAAACTTCTGACCCTGAATTTTGTGGTGAGGATGCAGGAAAGTTTGGAGAAAAAAGGGTGCAGAATTTCATGAAAAGAACACCTCTCCAGCTGTTAATCACGGGGGTGGATCGATCATGCTTTGGGCTTGTGTTGCAGCCAGTGGCACGGGGAACATTTCATTGGTAGAGGGAAGAATGAATTCAATTAAATACCAGCAAATTCTGAAACATCACACCATTTGTTTAAAAAAAAGAGCTGAAGCTGAAAAGAGGATGGCTTCTACAACAGGATAACTATACTAAACACACCTCAAAATCCACAATGGACTACCTCAAGAGGCATAAGCTGAAGGTTTTGCCATGGCCCTCGCAGTCCCCCGACCTAAACATCATCGGAAATCTGTTGATAGACCTCAGAAGAGCAGTGCATGCAAGACAGCCCAAGAATCTCACAGAACTAGAAGCCTTTTGTGAAAAAGAATGGGTGAAAATCCCCCAAACAAGAATTGAAAGACTCTTAGCTGGCTACAGAAAGCATTTACAAGCCGTGATACTTGCCAAAGGGGGTGTTACTAAGTACTGACCATGCAGGGTGCCCAAGCTTTTGCTTTGGGCCCTTTTCCTTTTTTGTTATTTTGAAACTGTAAAAGATGGAAATAAAAGTAATCTTGCTTAAAATATTAAAGAAATGTGTCATCTTTAACTTTATGCCTTTTGGAAATTAGGTCATCTTTTACTCGCTTAGCTATTCATAGTAACAGAAATTTTGACCAGGGGTGCCCAAACTTTTGCATGCCATTGTATATAAATAAGTTATTACTTTCTCAATGTGGTGCTACCTTTATGGGGTTTAAAAAATTATTTAAAA